>NW_021620113.1:1165-4992 GCF_004785775.1 Grammomys surdaster | reverse complement strand
TGCATCTCCACTCTCTCCTTTGCAGACCCCAAGAAGGAACCACTGATGAAAAGAAGATGGCATAGGTTTGGAGATGCAATTAACGAATTTTACAGGCCATTTGGGCCTGAAAAGGTCCTAGTTACTGTCTTTTCATAATGGAGCATGATAAATGAAATGATCTCAGCAAAGTGTCTTTCCGTAGTGTAGGTCATTGAAGAGAGTGAAAAAAAAGTTTAAAGACAGGGGAAAGAAAGGAAATAAAGGAAATGTTGATTCTTCTAAGGAAGAAATAGATTTAATTTCTCTAGACAGTGATGATTATCAGGGATCTACCTCTCAAAGCTCATCCAGATCAGACTTTAGAGACTGAGAATCAAGGGGGAAGGAAGCCAATCCAATTAGAGTCCCTCAGCCCAAAACGAGAAATAACTCAGCTGTTCAAAAGAAACAGATCAAACACATATATCCAAAAATAAATCCAAAAGAAGACGAAAGGAAGATGACTATTTGTCTGAGTCAGTCTCGAATAACTTGAACTCAGGTACTGAGTTACCTGCAACTGTGTTCTTATTCTTTGTGACTGCTTTGGCTAGCCATGTCTTTTGTGCTTCCACATGAACTTTAAAATTGTTTTCTAATTCTGTGAAGAATAAATATTGGCACTGTATTTATACTGCATTGGTTTCTAGATTATTTTTCATAGAATGATCATTTTCACAATATTAATCTTACCAATCTCTAGTCATGGGAGATCTTTCTGTGTTCTAGTGTCTTCTTCAATTTCTTCAGTGATTTAGTGTTCATTTCAGATCTCCTTTATGTTCTTGGTTAGGTTGAATCCCAAATATTCTCTTTTTTAGACTGTTGTGAATGGAATTGTTTCCTTGACTTTTTTTCTCAGTATATTTATTATTGTTAAATATGCTGGCTAGTCTCCATTCTACTTGACATAAGCTAGAATCACTTGGGAAGTGAGACTCTCAATTGAGAAAATGTCTCCATAAAAGTGGCCTATAGGCAACTTTATTAGACTGTTTCCTGAATAATTATTGGTTTGGGTGGGTCCAGCCCAATGTGTGTGTTGCCAACCCTAGGCATTGTTCTGAGTTGTAAAAAAAAAAAAAAGTAAGCTTTATGAGGAGTAAGCCAGTAAGCAATGTCTCTCCAAAGCTTCTGCATCAGTTTCTGCTTCCAAGATTCTGCCTATGTTTACAACATAGCCTTCATAGTGCTATCCAGGCAATGTGGGTGGTTGCAGAAGCAGAACATAAACAGAACAAGTGGATCATGAAAACCACTTGATACAGAAACATGGTTTCAAGGTGAACATCACAGCAAAGTGGTCATAACAGATGGTCACAACAACATGTGGTTGTAATTCTCTTTAGAAGAAACAGAGACATTTTTGCCATTCTGGAACAGGTAGTACAGAGCCATTTGAGCTAAGGTTACTGATAAGGTATAGGCCAATCCTTGAGAAACATACTTAATCATAAACAGTAGTGAACATAATTTTTCTTGACTGTAAGACAGTTTTCAACCCTAAGATAGAGGCAGGCTGGTTTATCAATATTATCAAAATGGCCTTTTGTTTTCTCGGAGAGATTTGAAAGGGTGTGGATTCAGATAGAAGGAGAGGGAGACAGGACCTTAGAAGAGTTGGTGGAGAGGAAAGCAATCAGAAAGTGTTATATGAAAAAAACGATTTTGAATAAATGAAAACTAGAGACAGGAAGAAAAAACTGGCTGCATTCTGATTTCAACTTGAAATTTTGAGTGAAGCTAAATTCAAAAGTAAAGGATAAATTAACATGGCAGGAGAAATTCCAAGACTGCATGAAATGATCTGTACTGACCACATTTAATGAGGTTTACAGTGAGAATTAGAAGCAAAATGTAGAGCAAATAGATGTAGAAAAGTGTGTGAGAAAATCTAAGATGAAGACAAAGTGGTAATTATGAAAGAAATGAGTACAGTTAAGAAACCTACCAGCAAAACACTGAAAGTTTGGAGTGCTGGGTAACACACTGTACCCCCAACAACCTTCAAATCAGAGGACAATTTGTAGGAGGTTTCCTCTTTCCTTCAACTATGTAGGTATAAGGGGAGAAGCCCTGGTTTGGAGAGTTGGCAAAAAGGACTTTACTTGTTGAGCCAGCAAACCACCTGATCACCTCAGTCATGGAACTGAAGAAGCTCTGTATCTATACTGAAGTTCTCTGTGTGTATCAGTCCTTCACTCATAAAGAGGTGATCCTTTTTGCTGTTGGATTTGACAACACCAGTCTGGAGAAGCACAGGATTACTTCCTCCACAGTCTGAGAATTCACATGATTCAGGAGAGCTTCACCAGAATCAGTTACTCATCTAAAGACACATTTTCTAATAAACTGTGGGATCTACTATGGTTAAAGTGCAGCATCTTCCTGTAGGGGGCAGTTCTGATGTTAATGTACTGTTCTCAATTGTTTCTTGACCTGTCAGTAAACAAAGCCGTGGGCTAACTGCTGGGCAGAAGGTACAGGTCCCTGCAGGAAAAGTGGAAAATGGAAGGGGCGCATGCTCTGGAGTGGGAACTATGCAGCAATGGGAGGTATCAAAATAAAGTGGCCACAGAGACTGCTCCATCATGCAGGTGGTCAGGGGCATTTAGCTGGGGACAGATGCAACTGAAAGGCTAAAATGTAAAGGAGGTGGGAGAGGTTAAGATAAGAAATTAATGAAGACACCATTTCCAGTCTGGAGATAGTACAACCCCAAGAGGAGAAGTAGAAACTGAACACCTATGTGTGTTTTGTGTATGTGTGTGTGTGTGTCTGTCTGTCTGTCTGTCTCTCTGTCTGTCTGTCTGTCTGTCTGTCTCTTTCTCTGTCTGTCTGTCTCTCTGTCTCTCTGTCTGGCTGTGTCTTTGCCTCAGATATAAGGGAAGCTGGGAGGGGCCTGGTATCAGAATCACATTGCAGAGTAAAGGTAGAAGGTAGAGCAAAGGTAGAGGGAACAGCTACCATCCCACTCACTTGCTAGCCTTGAACTGAAATTTTAACCCCACAGTCCTGTGACCTCTGCTGCTGGCTCGAACCCCTGAACTTGAATGCCTGAATGGAACACTATACAGAGGCCTTCTAGGGAGCCTAGGCACCAGTGAAGTGAAGGGTGTTAACATCTGTGAAGTGCAGGAGCCTGCCTGGGTTCCACTTGTGAACACCTACATCTTGGAATCCCCAGAGAAAACACCTCCCAGGAAATCCATGCTCACTGAAGAGATAGTATAATCAACAATAGTGTGCTGTATGCAAATCTTCCCAAGGGAAAGCATTGAACTGTAACAGGGATGGTACTGAAGATAGAAGCCAGACCCCTGCTAATAGAGAAGAGCAGAGAAGGGACCCAGACTTTTAGCCAGCCTTGTAGACTCTCAGGCCCATGGATTTGACACAGCAGCTTCCTACTCACCTCCATGTCCCAAAGTTGTTTATTTTCCTACAAATGATTTCAATATGAAAAAATAGATTTTGCTCTATAACCTGTTTCAATAGTGATAAATAATTTTCCCTCTACCACCTGTTGAATATCTGACATTACACCATATTTGTCTCCTTTGGTTCTATTGAACTAGGTGGAGAGACATGACGATAGGTTGCTATATTTGATGTTTTCTTGATACAAATTGAAGGACAGAGTCCTTTTTAATTAAAACTGTCCTCTATAATCATTTAAGATGTTGGCTGATCAAGTGCATATGTGTGTAGATACATGTAAATATATACATATATGTACAGAAGCACACCAATCAATGGCTTCCTACACACATACACACACACACACACACACACACAGACACACA
>NW_021620113.1:742-1065 GCF_004785775.1 Grammomys surdaster | reverse complement strand
GTATTTCCACCTAAGCTGTGTAGTAGGCTCTTAGACTAACACAGGCTTTCCTGCCCAGGCCTATACTTATTTCCCTGTCAGGAAGATTTCCCATGCAGACACTTGCTGGTCCTACACTAAGTTATAAGCTCTGCACAGATAAGCTGGTTCACACAAGGTTCAAGATCCAAAGGAAAAGGGTTTTTAAGAACATCCTCCAGGAAGCTTCCAGTTGAAGCATCATAGTCTGCTCTGTAAACCTGCCTTGGCTCCTTCTCAGAAGACCCTGGTGGCACCATAAAAAAAAAAGTTAGCCATGTTTATTATCTATGAACTTTCCAACA
>NW_021620113.1:0-642 GCF_004785775.1 Grammomys surdaster | reverse complement strand
TGCCTTGGCTCCTTCTCAGAAGACCCTGGTGGCACCATAAAAAAAAAGTTAGCCATGTTTATTATCTATGAACTTTCCAACACATTACAGTCCATGTGATATTAAAACATCCCTAATGTCATTCAAAAGGAAGCTAGGGAATTCACATACAATGGTTTCTCTGAAATGCAGCACTCTGCAAAACTATAAGGGGAAAGTGTCCTGAAGCATAGCCATGTCCATGATATACTCAGCAAAACAATGTCAGGAGAGGGTTGCAATGAAAGATTTCATGAATCCTCATGGTAAAGCTAAGAAGACACACCAGGACTGTCCAGGGTGTTATATCAGTAGAAGGTAGGCAAAGAAGTCTAATTTGTTATTTTTAAATAGCTACATTGTTAAACTTTTCTTATTATGAAAAACTCTAATTACAAAACAATAAAATGGAAGACTCACCTTCTGTCCTGGGAGAGGGCTGGACCAGAGCCTCTCTGAGTGATTCACAGTAGAACAGGAGGGAGGACCTTGACCCTAGGTAATTCCACAAGTGGCATCCTTAGAACCTGTCCATACCATAGAACTGGAAGGGGTAGTGGCCATGGGACCAGGAGCTCCTCTGCCTAAAGTGATAGGGTAGCATTGGCAGCCTGGGAGGTGGAG
>NW_021620112.1:0-4293 GCF_004785775.1 Grammomys surdaster | reverse complement strand
CTGGCTTGGTCTACAGCATGAGTTGGTTCCAGAACAACCTGAGCTATAGTATGAGATTGTTTCCAAAAGAAACTAGGTGTAGTGAAGCACACTGTTAATCACAGCACTGAAGGGACCAGGAGCAGGCAGATCACTGTGAGTTAGAGGCCGTCCTGCTCACCTAGGGAGTTAGTTACAGGCCAGCCAAAACTACATAGCAAGACTCTGTCTCCAGAAAAAGAAAAGAAAGAAGAAAATGATGAGGTAAATAATTGTAATTATGCTAAGTGTATATAGAGAAAAGGAAATTAGGATAAGGATTAGTTGTTCAAATTTTGGAAAGCATGTTAGATGGGGTTTTGTTTTGTTTGTTTTGAAGACGGCCTCTTTTTGTAGATCAGACCAGCATTAACTTTAATTACCTGTCTTAGCTTCCTGGGTGCTGGAATATACCACTATGTCTTGCTCACATGCTGTTTTATACAAGATGGTTAAAAAGACGACATTTATTTAGTTTTACTTTTTATATGCATGAGCATTTGCCTTTGTGTATGTTCCTACACTATATGTGTGCCTGGTGCTTGCAAAAGCCAGAAGATGGGGCTCCGAACTGCTGGGACTGGAGTTACAGATGGTTAGGACCTTGCTGTGGGTACTTGGAGTTGAACTTGGGTCCTCTGAAAGAGCAGCCAGTGCCCTTAACCTGTGGATAATCTCTCTAACCCACGATTTTGAGAGGAGAGAGTTGGATAAGAAAGATAGAATCAGAAAGTTCAAGTCTAGTAGTAATCTGAGGTGTTGGTGGACGAGACCATTGAGGTGGTAGTGGGGACTGATGAGAGTTGAGGGTTTCTTGTTGCTGTTGTTGTTTAAATTCCATTTAAAGACAAAACTAACAGGTGGTGATATGGGACAAATGTATTGAAAAAAATAAAACGTGTTTCTTTGTGATATTTCAAAAGATTGATGGCATACCTTACATACTCTTTTTGCTGTGAGTGTACATATCTACACATACATGTCTTTATAAGTAATTTAGTTTGAGGGTAGAGTGCCTCTATGAAGTCTTTAAAATTGTTTGCATTGAAACTTAACACTCAAAATGCTCCTGGAAATTTGGTGGGTTGAAAGTTTTTAAGACAAGCCTATTCTGTATAAAAACGTCATGATTGTTCAGGTGGATGTGACTTTTTTTCTTTTCCTAAGTATTATTTACTATATTCATTTATCATTTATAAGTTACCTAAGCATTTTTAATTACTGTAGATATTTTTAAAGTCTTGTTTTCTGAGTTGTTCTTTTGGTCCACTCCTCAAACCATATTTGCAGATGGGAAATAAACGGTGGGATTCCTTAGACGCAGCAGACTCAGTGCTGTTTCCGTGGGATGTGAAGTCTACTTACATCAGATGCCCTTCCTTTTTCTATAAACTTGTAAGTGCTGGTGGACTGTTTGATCTTTTAAAGATTGTTACAATTTAAAAAGGGGGGTTCGGGGGAGAGAAAGAGTTCAGCCTTCTCAATTCTTTTCCTTTTAGACCAAAGAGCCAGCTGCATTCCAGCCCATTGAAAATGCCCACGTCCTGTTGTATTTGGGAGACTCTGTCACTACAGATCATATATCACCTGCTGGAAGTATTGCGAGGAGTAGTGCTGCTGCTAAGTATTTGACAACCAGAGGGTATGTATGTGTCTGTGTCTCTGGGGTGTTACTTTCCCCTCTTTCTCTGTTACTAAGAGGCTTTTCTTATGGTCATATTCCTGTATCGGGTAAATACATCCTGTCTTTGGAATCTCACTGTTCTCACATTTGTCTTTAGCAAGAATTAAGTAACACCTTGACCCCCCCCTCTCTATAATGTCAGAAATTGAGGTCACTATTTTAAATTTACCTCTATTCAAGCTAACAAGTAACTGAAGCCTTTAGAATCTAAGGAAGTAACTGATTAGAAGCAATTATCAAGCTTAGTCACACCAAATGGAGCCTGACCATTTGGTTCTAACCAGCTTTCCATCACTAAATTGTAGCAAATGTGTGCTTCATGGAGTATAAAGTGTGTATCAGTGAGGCTACGATTGATATGTATCAATATCAAAGAAGACTGAAAGGATCAAATTTGAATAGCTAAATATATAGGAGGTAAATTATTTTAAAGATGTTTTATGTGTGTGTTTGTGTGTGTGTGTGTACGCACCTGTGCTTGTGTGTGCACTATGTGTGTACTGCCCATGGAGGCAGGAAGAGGATATTGAACCCCTTTGAGCTGGACTTGTGAGCTGCTTGACATGGGTTCTGTAAACTGAATTCAGGTTCCCTGCAAGAATGGCAAGCAATTTAAACTACTGTGCCAAAGAGAAACAAATTTAAACCTAGAAAGGCATTTTTCCATTTCTATGTAAGTAATAAAATATGGAGTTGTTCTCACTAAAGATCTGTTTTGGTATCAGGAAGTTTGTAGTGTTTGTTGATTACCTTTTGAATATTATTTGTTGCTTGAACATTCAAATGTCGAGATTTTTCATTGAAATTCTTTATAATAATTGAAGGTATGAAGCTTGATTTGACAAAATCATACTATAGTTTTTATTACAAAGTTTCTTTCTGATACTTTTTACTGCATTTTAATTTAGCATGTATGTGTGTGTAAACATGCAAGTCAGTTCTCTGCATGTCCCCTGGGAATCCATACTCCTGTTGTCAGGCTTAGCAGCCAGTGCCTTGACACTGAGCCATCTTGCTGGTGTTATCTCCTAATATTTTTTAGTTATGATTTTTTTTTTTGGTTTTTCGAGAAAGGGTTTCTCTGTGTAGCCCTGGCTGTCCTGGAACTCACTCTGTAGACCAGGCTAGCCTCGAACTCAGAAATCTGCCTGCCTCTGCCTCCCAAGTGCTGGGATTAGAGACATGTGCCACCACTGCCCGGCTAGCTATGATTTCTATTCTCACCATAAAAGTAATTATCCTCCACAGAGAAAAATCAGTTGCCACTTCTTTTAAATATATACTTTCTTATTATTTCTTTTAATTTAGTAGTTTTCAATCACTTTAGAATTTTCTGAAAGCATGGACATCCAGATTCTGTCTATCCTAATGTTTCTCAGCCTGCAGGTCATGAGCCCTTCTGGGGTTGAACAACCATTTCACAGTGGTTATATATCAGATATTTCCTTTATGACTCATGAACTTTTTTTGTGTTTTGTTTTTGTTTTTGTTTTTTTTTGTTTTTTGAGACAGGGTTTCTCTGTGCAGCCCTGACTGTCCTGGAACTCACTCTGTAGACCAAGCTGGCCTCGAACTCAGAAATCCACCTGTCTCTGCCTCCCAAGTACTGGGATCTAAAGGCATGCACCACCACTGCCTGGCCCTTTATGACTCATAACAGTAGCAATATTACAGTTAGGAAGTAGCAACAAAATAATTTTATGGTTGGGGGTCACCAGAATATGAGGAACTGTATTAAAGGGTCATAGAAATTTAGGAAGGTTGAAAACCACTGTTCCATATCATTCTATCCTGAAGTAAAAAGTTTTTTTTAAGTATACAACAAGTTCACTTGATGCTTCTGTGAAAAAGTTCAAAAGGAGTTGATAAAAATCAGTTGTTGATTGTTATTTTTGTTCAGTAATTTCTGGCCTCTAAAATTGCTCAGTGTGGTAGCTGCTTACAGGGTAGATGGAGGCTAAAATATTGTAAGTTTGAGACCAGCCTTGGCTATATACTGAAGTCCTTGCCTTTCAAAAAGGAAGTGAGATTTGAGATTTGCCTCAGATTATTGAAAGTGATTAGCTAAGAAACTGTGTTTATAGATCAGTGATAAACTTGATAAATCCATGTATAGCTTGAGATCAACTAAAGTTGTGGCGAGGACAACAGCCTTTAATGGGTTTTACAACTCAGTAATGTTACTATTTTCTACTTGGCATGAAAACTCTCTTTCATGACTTTTTAGCCTTACTCCCCGAGAGTTCAACTCTTACGGAGCCCGAAGGGGTAATGATGCTGTGATGACAAGAGGCACGTTTGCAAACATCAAGCTTTTTAATAAGTTTATTGGGAAGCCAGCTCCCAAAACAATTCATTTTCCTTCTGGACAGACGGTAAGGGTATATACAAAAGAGCCTTGGCCATTGCTGGTGGGATCAGCTTCTATGTTAAGTATTTTTCTGTCTGTTTAATCCACAGCTTGATGTCTTTGAAGTCGCAGAACTGTACCAGAAAGAAGGTATCCCACTTATAATTTTAGCAGGAAAAAAGTATGGTTCAGGAAATTCAAGAGACTGGGCTGCCAAAGGACCCTATTTGCTGGTAAGGAT
>NW_021620111.1:0-3245 GCF_004785775.1 Grammomys surdaster | reverse complement strand
GCAACTGCCGGAAACAATCAACTCTGGCCTAAGAGTTAAAGACTTCAGAGCTTCTCACTGGTCACAAGACATACTGGCCCCAGATAATTAAGTTTTGCTCCTACAGCAGTACCAGTGCTCACCCCATAAATGCCTGCTGTGATCAACAGAGATCTCAGTCACCAGGAGCTGCCAGGATTTGGCCTGTCCCTGAATCCACACCTTGATGCTTTCCGCACTTTACCTGTGGTGGTGAGACTGTCCTTTGACATATGTTAGATCAGCAGAGACATAAAATGGGGAAGCTATGTCTGATCAACAAACTTAGAAAACAGGGGTTCTGTTTCTGACCAGTGGTGACTTAAAAACTGGTTCTTAGTTCAATGGTATCAAAAATTGATATGTGAATGTTAGGAAAGGTTGCTAGGTACAATTTAAAAAGTATCATGACAGAGTTTTTCTCTTTGATGAATTGACTTATATCCACAAATGTATAATCTATCTCTCACTTTGCCTAACTATGTAGCTGCATTTGCTACTATCTGTGTGTGTGCTCATGTCTTCGGGAACTTCCTGGCTAGACATTTATTTTTGGATTGAGGAAATCGCTTAGTAGTGAAAAGTAAGGTTAGGGGGTGATTGACCCAGCAGGAGGGTTGAAGTATAAAATGAAATTAGTGTGAGCTTTTTGTAATTATGGAGACTTTATGATGCTGGTGTTATTATTTATTTTAATAAAATAACTGATAATGTCACTGCTCATGTGAGCAAGATTATGGTTGTATAAAGACAGTTTATGCTATTCAGGGCACTTGCTTGAAGTCAACTGGTGGTCTCTGTCTTCACTTTCACTGACACCCCAAATCAGGTTCCAGAACCCCACCATGGCTTGTCTCCAGCCCTTAATAAATGAACTGACACAATATATGCAGTCATTAACAAATTTAAGTTTGGTTTTCTGTCCTTTTTCTCTTAGATTTTGAATTTTATACAGGAATTGCTGAACTTCAGTGAGGGGAGATTTAGTGTTGACCATGGTGGGCTCACACCCCATGTGTGATCAAATGACCCTTACTCCATATAGCTTGGGGACATTATGGTCTGAAGACTGTGCAGCCTGGCCGACTCCAGGTTACACTTGGATCCATCTGTTCTACCCTAATTATTACCTTAAGTAAGACATGGTTCTGAGTTTTCCATAAATTTATGATGTCTAGTGTCTTGAAAGGATCACTGTTGTTATCAAGAAAACTGTGGTGGACATTTGCAACTTGTTAGATATTTTATAACTACGGCAGCACTTTGTCTCTAACAAGAGAAATCCAGAAAGTTTTCTTATGAAACAGATTCACTGGATACCTGTATTGTCAGTATCAAGTTTCTGCCAAACCTTTAAAGTCTTGGCCTTTCTAAATAGCCCCTGACTGTGTTGATGATTCTCAGTTGCTCTGTTTGTCAACTTTTCCTGTCACTCTCTTACCAGGTTGTGGCAGTTTCTGATTGGTGTGCTCTACATATACTACGTATCTCTGATATGCAGTGTTTTTAGTTACAGTTGTAGAGCTTGATAATTCAAGTTTCCTGCTCTTTCATTCATTACCATAAAGTTTCTAGTACTCCCTGTGGTGATTTTTGTCTCTACTATCCTGGTCTCTTGCTGTAAGTAAAACTTCTTACTTGAGCTTAAATTTTGTTGTACAGTAAATACAGTTACCAACTCTGTGGGGTATGAACATAGCGATGCCTACACGTTTGTACTTCCTGGTCTTTTGTTAGCATCTAGTTATATCTTCATTTTATTTAAATAATTGTCATATAATAATAACAATGATCATTATTACTATGCTTATGTGCATAGAAACCTGCTGATGTCAAGCACATGTGGACATCTGAGACAAATTGTAGGGACTAAACATATGGCAGAATTGATGAATTCAGATTAAGAATCGATGTGTAACACTTATTGGCACCTATATCATTCTTTAGAATGGTTGATACTTCATCTGTTCTCATTCAAGTTGCCTGTGCAGGGAACTCAGTTGATGAGAACACCTATGTGACTCAAGCACATCTCATTAGTCATGCGGAAGGCACAGAATCTTCTGAGGAACCAGAGCAGACTGAAGAAAGCTCTGTGGAGTGTGGTGACAATATATTTGATTGTGAGTCCTTCATGTGGCTTCTGGAATTCCTAGGTTTCTGACAGCTTCAGAGAATTGTATTTTGAGGAGTGGAGGAAAGGTGAAAAATCAGAAAATAGAGAGGAAGAGAGGAGAAGGAATTTAAGAGTCTTATTTCATTCACCTCGCCTTTACATATTTTATGTTCTTTAAATTTAAGCTGATAAGTAATTTCAGGAAGATCAGAAGTTAAACAACAAAGATTTTCATTTTTAACAGCATTGAAAATTAAATATTTGGCTTAGAGAAAATTAATAGAATAGAGATCATTTAAAGCATATTCATGTGTGTGTGTATGTGTGCACGCACACATATGTGCACACACACACACACACACACACACACACTTCCATGTAACATGGTAACTACATAAGGCTCTTCTTTTTCTTAATTCTGTTTTATTTTCAGACTATTCTGAAAATGGAAAGAGATTAGGACCTTGTAAGGAAATCTTCTATGGGCGATTGTTTAACATAATTTTGACAATTTCTAAGAGTTTTGAAAGTCTTTCAGAACAATTTTCTTTGCTGGGATTGTTGTCCCAAGCCCTGCAAGCTTAAAGCAAATATGAAGCATATTATTTTACACTCTAGCCATATATTAGATATCGAATTATAAAACTGACAGACTTTATGTGATTTACCAAAAAATCACTCTAGGAAATTTTGAAGTGTAATTTTGAAGAAATGTTAGGTTTCCAGTACAACCCATTTCCCTTCATAAAAGTAGAGGACAGAGGATGTTTGCCTTCAGAGTATGGTTTCTAAGGAATCCTGAAACTTTGTTTTCTGCTCTTTCTGGTCTGGGATTTTCCTTGTTACCTCAACAGTGATCTGTATTGATGTTTTCTGTGTGAGTGATTGTCCATCATTTCTTTATCAGAGATAACTGATCTGAATAACTTTATCTTGATCACTCTAAAATGTTGGAAGAAAAAATAATGCACAATGTTCACATTTTCTGTTATGGAAAAGTACAGGCTAACTTGGCTCCATTCCAGCATCCATGCTTACAACTATTGGATACCGAATTCCTCACCTTTCTTTTCTTTTTTTAAATTTAATTTTATTTTTTAAAAATAATTTA
>NW_021620110.1:3775-5871 GCF_004785775.1 Grammomys surdaster | reverse complement strand
TTATCTCAGAACTTGTATAACAAGAGTGTGGCAAAATCTGAAATAGCTGAAAAACTGACTTTTGTAATTACTCAGTAAAGCCCAGTGCCATTAAAGTCAGAACTTTATTGCCCCAGGGGGTGGGAATTTTGAGGGTGGGAAGTGGGAGTGGGGGGGTAGGTGGGGGTTACATCCACAGAGAAGAAGGAGGAGGGGTAAGGGGATGGGGGTTCCCGGGTGGGTGGGGGATGGGGTAAGGGGATAACATATGAAATGTAAATAAAATATCCAATAAAAAAATTACTGTAAAAAAAAAAAAAAGAATATGCTTTTCGCCCATCCTCCTCTGCCTGGTCCTGTGGGCTGGGGCAGACACAGAGTTGGTCTGCTCCTGTCCTGTGGAGATACTGACACCTGAGTCATCCTAGAGGAGCCACTGCACTCAGAGCAGCCGAGGAGCCACTGTACTCAGAGCAGCTGACACTGAGTTGATCTACTCCTGTCCTGTGGAGATACTGACTCCTGAGTCATCCTAGAGGAGCCACTGCACTCAGAGCAGCAGAGGAGCCACTGCAATAAGAGCAGCAGACACCAAGATTAGAATCATAAGACTACAGAGACATCTGGACTCTGAGGAGCTCTGCAACAAGCAAGATAACTGGAAATACAGACTCCAGTCTTACACAGTGAGGGCAGGCAACACTAGAGTTAACCAGATGGCAAAAGGCAAGTGCAAGAACATAAGCAACAGAAACCAAAGTTTCTTGGCATCATCAGTTCCCAGTTCTCCAAATATAGCAAGCCCTGAACACCCCATCACACCTGAAAAGCAGGATTCAGAATTAAAATCACTTCTCATGATGATGATAGAGGATTATAAGAAGGAATTAAGTAACTCCCTTAAAGAAATACAGGAGAGTACAAGTAAACAGATAGAAGCCCTTAAAGAGGAATCACAGAAATCCCTTAAGGAAATGCAAGAAAACACAAAGAAGGAATTAAACAAAAACATTCAGGATCTGAAAATGAAAATAGAAACAATAAACAAAGCTCAAAGTGAGACAACCATGGAAATAGAAAACTTAAGAAAGAGGTCAGGAGTCACAGACGCAAGCATCACCAACCGAATACAAGAGATAGAAGAGAGAATCTCAAATGCAGAAGATACGGTGGAAAATATTGACACAGTTGTCAAAGAAAAGGCAAAATGCAAAAAACTCCTAACTCAAAACATCCAGGAAATCCAGGACACAATGAGAAGACCAACCCTAAGGATAATAGGTATAGATGAGAATGAAGAGTCCCAACTTAAAGGACCAGTAAATATCTTCAACAAAATTATTGAGGAGAACTTCCCTAACCTAAAGAACAAGATGCCCATAAGCATACCGGAAGCCTACAGAACACCAAATAGAATAGACCAGAAAAGAAATACCTCCCGTCACATAATAATCAAAACATCAGATGCACAAAACAAAGAAAAAATACTAAAAGCAGTAAGGGAAAAAGGTCAAGTAACATACAAAGGCAGACCTATAAGAATTACACCAGACTTCTCACCAGAGACTATAAAAGCCAGAAGAGCCTGGACGGATATCATACAGACCCTAAGAGAACACAATTGCCAGCCCAGATTACTATACCCAGCAAAACTCTCAATCACTATAGATGGTGAAACCAAGATATTCCATGACAAAACCAAATTTGCACAATATCTTCCCACAAACCCAGCACTTCAAAGGATAATTGATGGAAAATGCCAACACAAGGAGGGAAACTACAACCTAGAAAAAGCAAGGAAGTAATCTTCCAACAACCCCAAAAGAAGATAACTATACAAACATAACTTTAGCTCTAATAGCAAAAATAACAGGAAGCCACAATCATTTTTCCTTAATATCTCTTAACATCAATGGTCTCAATTCCCCAATAAAAAGACGCAGACTAGCAGACTGGATACACAAACAAGACCCAGAATTTTGCTGCATACAAGAAACACACCTCAGTGACAAAGACAGACACTACCTCAGAATAAAAGGGTGGAAAACAATTTTCCAAGCCAATGGTCCCAAGAAACAAGCTGGAGTAGCCATTCTAATATCAAATAAAATCGACTT
>NW_021620110.1:0-775 GCF_004785775.1 Grammomys surdaster | reverse complement strand
GAGAAACCCGGGAGAATTTACCATCGCCGGCGCTGTTTAAGAAGACCCTCCACTCGCCCTCCACGCGTGGAGTGAATCCAGAACCGTAGAACGAGGTAATGTTCTCTGAGAGACAGGTTTGGACTTGATTTAATTCACTTCCCTCCCCAGTTGGCAGGAACTTTAGAGGCTCTCTCCATGGTGCTAGCAGCGTTAGTTTTCTTCCTTCTGGTTCTCGTGAGGGTTCGGGAAATAGTAGATGGATTACAAGTCAGCATGTCAGAAACAGAGAAAGGAAGGAAGCGCTTAGAAATTCAGAAAGGAAAAGAGCAAAGAGGCATATTAAGGAAATCAAGCCTCCCCAAGAACCAATTCACGGGGATGAAAGATGAGAGGTAGAACACTCTTGGGAGAGACTGGAGAAAAGGAAGCCTCAGAAAGAGATCTCTTTATCTGGTAAAGGAAGTGCTGGGGCTTGATGCCTCTGAGTCGGAGGGGATAACTTCCTCAGAGGACTCAGATGAAGAGATAGATGAGGAAGAAAGATGCCAGCCAGATAAACGGCCGCAGCCACGAGATCGAGTGCTGGAGCTAGTGATGGTTAATTGGAGGCTATGTTTACAAGAAGAGTGTTTCGGGAGAGACAGTCTAGGTGAATGAGGAATTGGCCCAGTGTGGATTTTGCTTAGGAGGCGACAGCAAAAACATAGGTCAAGAGAATTCTAAACAGACATTGCCTGCAGCCTAAAAGCTGCTTCAGGTGGAAAGAGCAGGGTTAAAAAGAATTAGAAAGCAG
>NW_021620109.1:3323-7369 GCF_004785775.1 Grammomys surdaster | reverse complement strand
AGACATTGATGGAATTGGTTTTTAAACAAAGATACTGAGAGAATTGGTAATTAAACAAAGATATTGACAGAATCGGCTATTAAAGATAATGACAGAATTGTTTATTAAATAAAGACATGGACAGAACTGGTTTTTAAATAAAGATATTGAAAGAATGTTTATTAAATAAAGACATGGACAGAATTGGTTTTTAAATAAGATATTGACAGAATTGGTTTTTAAATAAAGATATTGACAGAATTGGTTATTAAATAAGTTATTGACAGTATTGGTTGTTAAATAAAGATATTGACAAAATTGTTTATTACAGAAATTATTATTAAATAAAGATATTGACAGAATTGGTTATTGAATACAGATATTATCAGAATTGGTTTTTAAAAAAAGATACTGCCAGAACTGTTTATTAAATAAAGATATTGACAGAACTGTTTATTAAACAAAAATATAGACAGAATTTGTTATTAAATAAAGATATTGACAGAATTATTTATAGAAAAGATATAGAGAGAATTGGTTATGAAATAAAGATATTGACAGACAGAATTGGTTATTATATACAGATATTGACAGAACTGGTTATTAAGTAAAGATATTCACAGAATTGGTTTTTAAATAAAGATATTGACAGAATTGGATTTTAAATAAAATATTGACAGAATTGGTTTTTAAATAAAGTTATTGACAGATTTGGTTTTTAAATATAGATATTGAAAGAATTGGTTTTTAAAAAAGATACTGACAGAATTGGTTATTTAATAAAGGTATTGAGAGCCAGAATTGGTTATTAAATAAAGATATTGACAGAACTGGTTTTTAAATAAAAATGTTGACAGAACTGGTTTTTAAATAAAGATATTGACAGAATTGTTTATTAAATAAACTTATTGACAGAATTGGTTTTTAAATTAAAACATTGACAGAACTGTTTATTAAATAAATATATTAACAGAATTGGTTATTAAGTAAAGCTATTGACAGAATTGGTTTTTAAACAAAGATATTGACAGAATTGGTTTTTAAATAAAGCTATTGACAGGATTGGTTGTTAAATAAAGATATTGAGTGAATTGGTTATTAAATAAAGTTATTGACAGAATTGGTTGTTAAATATAGATATTGACAGTATTGGTTATTACACAACTGATTATAATATAAAGATATTGACAGAAATGGTTATTGCAGAATTGATTATTAAATAGATATTGACAGAATTGGTTATTAAATAAAAATATTGACAGAACTGTTTATTAAATAAAGATATTGACATTGACATTATTGGTTACTAGAAAATTGATTATTAAATAACGATATTGACAGAATTTCTTTCTAAATAAAGATATTGACAGAATTGGTGTTTAAATTAAAATGTTGACAGAATTGGTTTTTAAATGAAGATATTGAGAGAATTGGTTATTAAATAAACATATTGACAGAATTGGTTATTAAATAAAGATATTGACAGAATTGGTTTTAAAATAAAAACATTGACAGAACTGCTTATTTCAGAATTGATTATTAAAAAAGATACTTACAGAATTGTTTATTAAATAAAGATATTGACTGAAGTGGTTATTACAGAATTTATTATTAAATAGATATTGACAGAATTGGTTATTAAATAAAGATATCGACTGAACTGTTTATTAAATAAAGATATTGAAATAATTGGTTATTAGTACATTGATTATTAAATAACGATATTGACAGAATTGGTTTTTAAATAAAGTTATTGACAGAATTGGTTTTTAAATAAATATATTGACAGAATTGGTTTTTATATAAAGATATTGACAGAACTGTTTATTAAATAAAGATATTGACAGAATTGGTTATTTCAAAATTAATTATTAAATAACGATATTGACAGAATTGGATTTTAAATAAAGATATTGAGAGAATTGGTGTTTAAATAAAGATGTTGACAGAACTGGTTTTTAAATACAGATATTGACAGAATACTTTATTACATAATTGGTTATTAAATAAAGATATTGATAGAATTGGCTTTTAAACAAAGATATGGGCAGAATTGGTGTTTAAATAAAGATATTGACAGAATTGGTTATTAAATTAAGCTATTGAAAGAATTGGTTGTTAAATAAAGATATTGACAGAATTGGTTAATAAATAAAGTTATTGACAGAATTGGTTGTTCAATAAAGATATTGACAGTATTGGTTATTACAGAAATGATTATTAAATAAAGATATTTTCAGAATAGGTTTTAAAATAAAGACATTGACAGAACTGCTTATTATAGAATTGATTATTAAACAAAGATATTGACAGAATTGGTTATTAAATAAAGATATTGACAGAAATGTTTATTAAATAAATATATAGACAGAATTTGTTATTTAATAAAGATATTGACAGAAACTGTTTTTAAATAAAGATATTGACAGAATTGGTGATTAAATAATGATATCGACAGAATTGGTTATTAAATAAAAATATTGACAGAATTGGTTTTTAAATAAACATATTGAGAGAACTGCTTAATAAATAAATATATTGACAGAGGTGGTTATTAAATAAAGATACTGACAGAAATGGTTTTTAAATAAAGATATTGACCGAACTGGTTATTAAAAATGATACTGACAGAATTGGTTATTAATTAAAGACATTGACAGAATGGCTTATTAAAGATATTGACAGAATTGGTTATTAAATAAAGATATTGACAGAACTGGTTTTTAAATAAATACATTGACAGAATTCGTTATTAACGAAAGATATTGAGAGAATTGCTTATTAAATAAAGATATTGACAGAATGGTTATTGCATAATTGATTACTAAATAAAGTTATTGAGACAATTGGTTATTAAATAAATATATTGCCAGACAGAATTGGTTATTAAACAAAGATAGTGACAGAACTGTTTATTAAATAAAGTTATTGACAGAATTGATTATTACATAATTGATTATTAAATAGAGATATTGACAGATTTGGTTTTTAAATAAAGATATTCACAGAATTGGTTTTTAAATAATGATAGTGACAAAACTGGTTATTAAATAAAGATATTGACAGAACTGGTTATTAAATAAAGATATTGACAGAATTGGTAATTAATTAAAGATATTGACAGTACTGGTTATTAAATAAATACATTGAGAGAATTGTTTATTAAATAAACATATTGAGAGAGAGTATTGTTTTTTAAATAAAGATATTGACAGAACTGGTTTTTAAATAAAGATATTGACAGAATTGTTTATTAAATAAAGATGTTGACAGAATGGGTTTTAAATAAAAATATTGACAGAATGTTTTATTAAATAAAGATTTTGACAGAATTGCTTTTTAAATAAAGATATTGACAGAATTGGTTATTAAATAAAGATATAGACAGAATTGGTTTCTAAATGAAGACTTTGACAGAATTTGTTACTAAATAAAGACATTGACAGAATTGGTTATTACAGAATTGATTATTAAATAAAGATATTTACAGAATTGGTTTTTAAATAAAGTCATTGACAGAACTGCTTATTACAGAATTGATTATTAAATGAAGATATTGACAAATTTGGTTATCAAATAATGATATTGACAGAAATGTTTAGTAAAAAAATTTATAGACAGAATTGGTTATTAAATAAAGATATTGACAGAAACTGTTTTTAAACAAAGATACTGACAGAATTGGTTTTTAAATAAAGATATTGACAGAATAGATTACATAATTGACTATTAAATAAAGATATTGACAGAATTGGTTATTAAATAATGATATGACTTAAGAGCAGTGAAGGGGTGGACTTCTGGAGATGCTCAGTGCTCATGAAAGGAAGGCTTGCTGGTGGACAGAGAAATGCATTTCTCACAGGACCATGGCATACATCATCTTGTAAACAGAGAGGCCCTTCTACTCTAGACAATGTACCAGGAAGTGGATATATTTGCCAGCCACAAGCAGAGAGTAGGAGATGTGTCCACAAATACACATGTAGTTAGCTAGGTAAGTAGGTAGATATGTATTTACTTAAGAAGTTAGGTAGATAGATAGATAGATAGATAGATAGATAGAT
>NW_021620109.1:0-3223 GCF_004785775.1 Grammomys surdaster | reverse complement strand
GATGGATGGATGGATGGATGGATGGATGGATGGATGGATGGATAGATAGATTAGATAGATAGATAGATAGATAGATAGATAGATAGATAGATAGATAGATGGATAGATAGATAGATGGATACATAGTTACATATATACATAGATAGATGGATGTATAGATGGATAGATAGATAGATAGATAGATAGATAGATAGATAGATAGATGGGTGGATAGATTAATAGGTAGATAGATGATAGATAGATAGATAGATAGATAGATAGATAGATAGACAGATAGATATGTGGCTAGCCATCCAGTTATCATCCTGTGGTAGTGAGCATTGGAGAGAAAGTTTGAAGACACCTTGAGAATTTCTAATGGGCACACTCTAAGGTTCTTGGTGTGAATCAGTATAAGAGGAGTTGATGAGGGCAAAGGTTGTACTGCGGGTATCTTGGTGGTACAAGTGAGAAATGCTCATTGTGCTTTTTGTCTAGGTGTCTGTCATCTTTGGTCCACTTGAATCCTTTCTGTGAGCTCTGTGTTTCATGTGTGCCTAGCACATGATAGGCAGGTTTGTGTGTACTAGGAAAGGGATAGAAGGATCCATAGTGAAAGTGACTGGGGTACTTTGGAGGAATGTAGGTTATTAAAGCATCCCCTGAGTGCTGTGTGGTGGTTGGTGAAGGACTGGGGTATGGTGGAAGTGGGGTGTAGGGTTATAGAGAGGGGAGAGATTGTGAAGGAGCTGGCATTAGCTCATAATGGTTGCCTGGTTTCCTGGTCCCCTGGAGATGCTGACTTAGTAGATGCTTACAATTGTGAGCCAAAGGCCAGGGCCTGGTTGTCAAGGGGGCAGGTAGGGATGGAATATTCATTCCTTCTTTGGATATGTCCTTGTCCTCAGTTCACGGTACTAGGGGGCTTGCAGGAGATATTGTGAAGTGGGCGGTTAGCCCCTGTGGACCTCTGAGGTGGTCAGATAGCTGGATAACTTTGTGGGGCAACACCCACCAGAACTCATACTGAAGGGTACATGAGATATCATCCTGTATCCCATGGTAAGTGTACCTAAGTTTTGAGGGTGTGTAGTGGGCTTATTTTCACTTCCCACCATACTCCAGGCTCATACCAGGGAAGCTGAAGGCCTCAAGGGCACACAGAACAGTCCACCTATTGTCCTAGGTCCTCTTTATAGCCTTCTGCAGCTAGATTTAAAACCAGTGATGGGCCTAATGCCCCATTTTTCCTTTAGACTTAACTTGTAGACCAAGCTGTCCTTCAAATCACAGATTTATGCCTGTGTGTTGTTTTAACGTTCCTTGCTATCACTTGACTTGTTATAGTAAATTATCCACTTGTGTGCACTCATCCATTAAAAGTGTCAGTTCTCCAGGGTGGTGGTGGCACACACCTTTAATCCCAGCACTTGGGAGGCAGAGACAGGCAGATTTCTGAATTCTAGGCCAGCATGGTCGACAGAGTGAGTTCTAGGATGGCCAGGTCTATACAGAGAAACCCTGTCTCGAAAAACCAAAAAAAAAAAAATGTAAAATGGTTTCCCAACTTAGAAAAGGACAAGTGAGTCATAGGCAGAGTCATAGTGACCTGTCCTCTGAACCTTCACCCAGCCCGGTTCTGAAAGATATCTGTATTCCCCCTAAACACTCACTCTCCAGTGTCATCCCATTCCCCACATTCTGCCTTTCTGTGTTTACAACACCTGTGTGAATAAATTACGATTTGAGAAAAAATAAATAAAGTATGTATAAAAAAGAAAGAAGGAAATGCATGCCAAAGTAGCAGGTTTCATGAAGCATCATTATATTTGGGGGTTAGCCACTATCAATATAATAACAGAAATTTTAAATATGGTTATAACTGTAGCAATGTTACCAGTAGATGTCTGATAGATGTGTCTTTTGATATGTCTTTGTAGACTTAATGTTGGCAGAATTATAATTGTTTAAAAAATAGTGTGAAAATTTAAAAAAATAAAAGAAAGTGTTAGTTCCTGTACAACCTCAGCCACAAAGAGCTGTAAATCACTGTGTTGGTCAGTGAATTGAATATAGTTCATTGTTAAGAGCAGTCAGTACTCTTACATATAGCTATCTGTAGAGCTTCTTGGAGGTGTTCTTATTTGTGATAAGAATCATGAGCTATTTTATAAAGATATTTTGCAATAAGTTATTAGCAAGTCCAGACTGAAAAATCTATAATTCACTGAAATCTTGACTATTATTCTGGCATCAAATTAGTTTTACCTTGATTAAGAATCACTTATCTGTCACACATGTTACAGGAACTAAGCTAAAGGCTTACAGGGGAGAATCCTTGTGAAATTCACCATGAACTTGATGACACTTGAGAAGAAGCCAAAATTGTAAATGCCTCTTCCAACTGACTCAAAAAATATCCTTCTATCTTTTAGTTATCAGGATGATAGCCCTGGGAAGATGAAGCATTTATGTGTCAATAGTACAGGGCTTAGAAACCACCTTTTCATCAGAAACTTCAGCTCAAAAGGCTTCTAAGACTGTGTCATATGATATCTGCAAACTTGTGCAGCAGGTTCCTTTATATGTGGATGAGAAGAGTGCTTCAAACTGTTAAATAGCACCTTGACAGATGTCCTCTAGTGGTGCCCCAAACGTGATTGTTTTTGTTTACTCTGAACATTGTGCTACAGCTTTGCTTGTGTTAACGTCCCTGATTTTTCTTTTGAAGTTTTGTAAAATATTCTGATGGCTGAAGGAGTGAAATTCCATGGTCCCTGGGATACAATGTTACCAGCTTCTATTGTATTGCATGATATACTTAATCTTTCAATACAATAGCATTCCCACTAGATAGTGTGTAACTGTAATTTTTGAAAGCCTGTTTTTCATGACTTTTCATCACTTTCCTTCTAGCTCACCACCCACCAGAGGTATTGAAAAAGAAAGAAAATGGAGGAAGTGGACCAGTTTCGAAATGGTTCTTTGGAGCAACTCCAATCTGCTATGACATCTAATGAGCAGCTCTGTTCACAGGTTGGCAGCAGCAGTTGGATCCACTCTGAAACTCTTCATGGCTATACCAGCAAGCCAGTTCAGTAATGTGGGGATAGCAGCAGCAGTGGCACAAAGTAGTAGGAACAGTCAGGACTCAGCTGAAGGCACTAATCAGCAGGAGGCTTCGGACTAGCATGTACATCAGGAAAAATTCTCAGCTATCCTTTTCTTAAGGAAATAAAGATCA
>NW_021620108.1:0-1273 GCF_004785775.1 Grammomys surdaster | reverse complement strand
ACTACACGCACATAAATACTATAAACAGTGAGAAAATTATTGTTCCCCAAACAGAAACCCCTAATTTTTAAGCCAATCACAGTTGCTTACCTCAGAAATAGTTCATATACTACCAAGGACAATGGAATTATCAGGTTGTTTGAACACATTTATGGATTGATCTTTATCTATATAATATAATAATGAAACATATAATAATCTATATAATAATAACAACAAATGAAAATGGGCCATGTAGTTTAGCAAAAGTGGGAGATTGAGGGGAAACAAACTTAGAGCAAGAGAAAGGAAGGAGTGAAATGACGTAATTTAATTTTAATTTTAATAATAAAAGAGAATATATCATTTTATGGTGCTGAAGCTGTGGCAGAGTGATTAAGAATAGCTGTTTCTCAGCTACAAGGACGTGTATTTGGACCAAGATTTCGTGAGATGGAGACAAGCAGATCATGAGATCCTACTTTGTATTGTGTAGTAAACTGACACATGAAGGAATCACAAACTCTGTACTGAGGAAGAGAAATCTGCCTCTCAGAAAAAGAGGAGAGAGTGACAGAGAACACTGGAAGTCAAATGCATCTGGCTAGGCATGCATGCCAGGTGACACTCGTGTGCATGTATGAAGTGACCCTCCACATGGGACATGAACAAATGAAATGAATGATACTTAGCTACATTACTGCTCATTCTGACTGGATTTTTGTTTGAATCCCTATTCCTTATGTTGTGAATAGCAGACGAACCTTTGTGCTTATGAGATTTCTCTCATGTGTATCTACTATCACTCATGGGAATGCATGATCAAGAAAATTACTCATGTAGACTCAGAGCCAATCCTGAGGGTGGATGATGCAAGGATATTTCCTACCTTCAAGATCCACGCCACCACATGTACTGACTGGTGTTTTATGTCCACCTCTTCCCCAGAATCTAGCTTTTCCTTTAGTGTTTTGCACAATGTCTCGTTGGGAGATGTGACAAATATGCCCTCTGTTGTGGGCCCTTTTGCTTTTACCAGTGATAGGATGTCCTGAGAGGAAGAAAGGGAAATACCTGTCACATGGTATGCAACACAGAGCATACTTTGCTCATGAGAACCAGACCAATGGTGTGCACAGGTGCAGTACAACAACCAGCACAGACAAAGAGGACCTCAAACTGGTTTTGTGCCTTAATCTTTTCTTGTTCACATCCCACCCTAATGGTAAACCTGGTAGATCAATCAGCACTTATTTTTAGCAGATTTTCCTTGGGAGAGCCATAAATGAATCAT
>NW_021620107.1:0-2009 GCF_004785775.1 Grammomys surdaster | reverse complement strand
ATATTGACAAAATTGGTTATGAAATAAAGATATTGACAGAATCGCTTATTAAAGATATTGTCAGAATTGGTTATGAAATAAAGACGTTGACAGAATTTATTTTTAGATGAAGATACTGACAGATTTGGTGATTACAGAATTGATTATTAATAAAGATATTGACAGAATTGTCTATTAAATAAAGATATTGACAAAATTGGTTTTTTATAAAGATATTGACAGAATTTTTTATTAAATAAAGATATTGACAGAATTGTTTTTTAAATAAAGATAATGACAGAATTGTTTATTAAATAAAGATATTGACAGAATTGGTTTTTAAATAAAGATATTGACATATTTGGTTTTTAAATAAAGACATTGACAGAATTGTTATTACAGAATTGATTATTAAATAAAGATTTTGACAGAATTGGTTATTAAATAAAGATATTTACTGAACTGGTTATTAAATAAAGTTATTCAAAGAATTGTTTATTAAAGAAAGTTATTGACAGAATTGGTTTTAAACAAATATATTGTCGGAATAGTTTAATACAGAATTGATTATTAAATAAAGATTTTCCCAGAATTGTTTATTATATAAAGATATTGACAGAAATGGTTATTAAAAAATGATATTGACAGAATTGGTTTTTAAATAAAGATATTGACAGAATTGGTTATTACAGAATTGATTACTAAAGAAAGTTGTCACATAATTGGTTATTAAATAAAGATATTGACAGAACTGGTTATTAAATAAAGATATTGACATAATTGGTTATTAGAAAAAGATATTGACATAATTGGTTATTAAATAAAGATATTGACAGAAAAAAATGGTTATTATATACAGATACTGACAGAACTGGTTATTCAAGATATTGACAGAATTGGTTATTACAGAATTGATTATTAAATAAATATATTCACAGAATTGATTATTAAATTATGATATTGACAGACTTGGTTTTTAATAAAGATATTGGCAGAATTGGTTTTTAAATAAAAATATTGATAGAGCTAGTTATTACAAAATTGATTATTAAATAAAGATATTGACATAATTGGTTATTAAATAACGATATTGACAGAAGTGTTTATTAGATAAAGATATTGACGGAACTGATTTATAAATAAAGATATTGACAGAATTGGTTATTAAATAAAGATATTGACAGAATTGGTTTTTTAATAATGATTTTCACAGAATTTTTTTAATAAACATATTGACCGAATTGATTATTAAATAAATATACTGACAGAATTGTTTATTAAATAAAGATATTGTCATGATCGGTTTTTAAATAAATATATTGACAGAACTGGTTATTAAATAAGGATATTGACACAATTGTTTATTAAATAAAGATATTGACAGAATTGGTTATTAAATAAAGATATTGACAGAATTGGTTTTTTAATAATAATTTTGACAGAATTTTTTTAATAAACATATTCACCTAATTGGTTATTAAATAAATATACTGACAGAAGTTTTTATTAAATAAAGATATTGTCATAATCGGTTTTTAAATAAATATATTGACAGAACTGGTTATTTAATAAGGATATTGACACAATTGTTTATTAAATAAAGATATTGACAGAATTGGTTATTAAATAAAGATACTGACAGAACTGGTTATTAAATAAAGATACTGACATATATGGTTTTTAAATAAAGACATTGACAGAATTGGTTGTCACAGAATTGATTATTAAATAAATATTTTGACAGAATTGGTTATTAAATAAAGATATTGACAGAACTGGTTATCAAATAAAGATATTGACAGAATTGTTTATTAAATAAATATATTGACAGAATTGGTTTTTAAAGAAAGATATTGAAAGAATTGGTTAATACAGAATTGATATTTAAAAAAAGATTTTGACAGAATTGTTTATGAAATAAAGATTTTATCAGAAGTGGTTACTAAATAAGGATACTGATAGAGTTGGTTATTAAATGACGATTTTGACAGAGCTGAATATTAAATAAAGATATTGACAAAACATTTTTT
>NW_021620106.1:817553-854334 GCF_004785775.1 Grammomys surdaster | reverse complement strand
TCTAGGAACCTATTCTGCACACATCCTTTTAAAGCACCATGGAGAATGGAAAAACAAAAAAGCTGTTTGGTGTGTTGTTGCTTTTACAGATCACTATAGAGAGCGTGTCTAAACCCCAGAGAGCATAAAACATAGACCTGTGCTCACACACAGAGCTGACCTTAAAGAATTTGATGAGATTAATTGCTGGGGAGACATAGGAAAAAGATCTGGAGATTGGATGCATGCCTGTAATCCCACACTAAAGCAGGACTGCCAGTCTGAACTACAAAGTGAATTCCAGGTTTGCCTAGGCTAGAGTGAGACCCTGTCTCAAAGCAAACAAATGAACAAAAGATGCAGTAGTAGCTTAGGTGTGATTTGGGGCACATAAAAAGGGGTGATGATCAGGAAAAAAGGCAAAATCAGGCTAAAGTGATGTTCAGTAGCCATATACTGGAGTTAGCTACTGAATCCTAGTTTTGCTGTCCTGTGAAAGTATTCCAAAGAATACTGGCCTGCTCGCTGCTCTGTGGCTGTGAACAGACAGGATGACCAATACAACTCTTAGAAAACATTTAACTGGGCTTGCTTTCAGATCAGTTGATTTTCATCATGATGGGAAGCATGGCAGTGTGCAGGAAGACACGGTCCTGGAGAAGTAGCTTTTGAAACCCAAAAACCCATTCTCTTCCTCCAACAAGGCCACACCCCTTCATCTTTCTCAAGTAATGCTGCTCACTGATGACTGAGCATTCAAATATATGAGCCTAGGGGGTCATTCCTATTCAAACCACAGTAAGAGGACCCCAGACTTAGTAGGCCCTGAGACATTAGCACAACTGAGGCCATGATGGCAGTACCATTCAGGCTGCAAAACTGAGCACACACAGACAGCACCACCTGCCAATCCAGAGTTCTTGGAAAATGTCTACATTTACTAACCTTGCTTCTTAGCTTCTGTGGTTTGCTCTTTTTTGTTTTGTTTGTTTGTTTGTTTTTGTTTTTCTAGATAGGGTTTCTCTGTGTAGCCCTGGTTGCCTGGAACTCACTCTGTAGAGCAGGCTGGCCTTGAACTCAGAAATCCACCTGCCTCTGCCTCCCAAATGCTGGTATTACTGTGTTTGCTCTTATGTAGTGGTTAGAAAAATTACTGAAGAGAACAACGTGCGTGGGACTGATGTCTGTTGCAGGAACACTGATTCTGCAGATGGTTATCACAGAAGGAATTTCTCCCCTGGAGAACGGAGGGATGGGGAGGACAGGAAAGGCTACTTTTCTTTACACTATCAGGCCAGGGGAGATAGAGAAGCTGATAACGTTCACTGAAGTTGTTTTTAACACTGAGCTGAGGCTCCTTCAGTCAGGAGTGTCTTCCACAGCTGAACGCAAATAAAGCCGGAGGACAAATAACTGCTTCCTTCCACAGATCTATCACCATGAAAGTGACCTTCTCAGCTGCCATCCTTGTTCTAGCCAGCTCAGTGTGCACTTCCTTTGCAGTGGGTGAGTTACAACTTCTTGCTCTATCCACATTTTCTGCAACATATCTAATCTATGGGGATATTAGAAGTGTAAATGCCATTAGATTCATTCATTCATTCATTCATTCATTCATTCATTCATTCATGGTGCTGGAGATGGAGTACCTTGTGCATACTGGCTAAGCATTGTACCATTTAGCTGTATTCCCAGTCACCTTTTAGATTTATTTGATCCTTAATTCCTCAGTTTACAAATGAAACAGAAATCCAGAGAAAGCAAAGATTCCTACAGTGTCACTGGCATCAAAACTGGGAGTTGGATCCCAGCCTTTCAAATCCAGGGCCACTGGTTTTCCAAATACTAGTTTATCAAGAGGACACTCGCCAGGGCAGCACTCATGTCCACAGTCCATATCTGTACATATCTCAAGCCCCAAGAGAACATCACTAGGCCCTGGAGAAGGAGACCCTATTCTTCTCGATAATGATTGACAGTGTTGAAGTAGTAATGCAGCATCCACTGTTAACTGTGGAGGCTCTGGGGGCCCACACATTCTTTCCCTTTTAGACTTTTTTTTTCCTCAGCATCTGCCGGATATGTTGTCTGAAATGAAACATTGGTTATCAATAGGATTTATTTTTCTCAAGCATGAGAGAATGTTTGCTTAGTAACAGCTTAAATTACGGTAAGACATCATCCATATTGCTCACAAGATCTTTAATACCATGCTGGTTTTCCCAGGGCCCAGCACCTGCTGATTACATATCCAAGAAATACACACTGTGTGCTCCAAACTAGACTAGGTAGCTTGTATGGCAGGAATGTCCCTAGAGTCACAATAGGACACACCAGTGGAGGAAGATACAGTGATAGCATGACCTATGCCAAGAATTAATAAATATTTTCATAAATGACTCATAGATGTCTGGCATGGTGGTCCATACCTTTAATGCCAATACTTGGGAGGTAGAGGCAGATCTGTGAGTTTAAGCTTGAGACCAGCCTGCCCTACAGAATGAGTTCCAGGACGACCAGAGCTATGAAGAGAGACCCTGTTGATCAGTGATTTGAAGTTATAGGACTCAACTGTAATTATGTATGATTCTTCTATAATTCCTTACATGTAGACTAGTGAAACTCAACATCCTTTAAGATGTCTCAGTATTTTTACAGATAATTTATAACCTAATATATATTTTATTAACCAACTAATACAAATACATGTGATAGGGATGGTTGAGGGTGGCTCAGGAGAGTACTTGCCTAGCCTGCACAAAGCCCTGGGCTCCATCCGTAGTGAGATATGTCTGGACACAGGGACACACATCTGTAATGCTAGCACATTAGTAGGAGACAGCAGGAGGTAGAGGCAGCAGGCTCAGAAGTTCAACGTCATCCTGGACTTATATAGAAATCTCAAAGCCAGCCTAGACTACACAGACCCTAAAGAAAGAAGGGTGGTAGGGCCTGCTGTCTACCAGAATAAACAGGACTTGTTGTCAGGGGAGAGAAAAGGAAGAAGATGTGGAGGGTACAGGGAGGAATATTGTCAAAGAACTTTCCTTTAAGGCTTATGTACACACATGTTTTGCTAGCGTGCACATATGTGGACCATGTTTGTGAACTGGCACTGTTTCTTCACTGCCTTCAAATGCAAGAAAAATGCCCTGGAGTTATGGGTGGTTGTGAGCCATTGTGTGGGTGCTGGGAACTGAACATGGGTCTTCCTCAAGAGCCATAAGTGCTGTTAACTGCTGAGCCACCTCTGCAGCTTCAAAAAATAGTTCATACTTATGTAAAAATGTCTTATGACACATAAAATGATATATACCAATTTTAAAAAAAGAATTTTAAAAATGACAAAAAGTTGACCTATGAGTTTCCTAAGCTATTTCCCCATGAAGTGGATGGAGCAGATCTCCTGTTCTCTCCTGACTGACTGTTCCTGTAGAGATCAGCTTGTACTAAGAAGGAAACCCTGGGCTATAATGATGGGATGGGATGCTCCTGAATGAGCAGGCCCCTTCACCTACCCTTTTCCCTGAGGTCATAGGCAGGGCAGTAACTCTTCCGTGTATGCTTCTGTCTTCCAGACTTCTTCCTTCCTTTGGGCTTTCACATGACCGAGGAACTTTTACAGAACACAAAGGTGAGCTCCACTTCCTAGGCTCCAACAACAGGAAGGGGGGGGGGGACGGGGGGGGGGGGAGAGGGGGAAGGGAGGGGAGAAAACAGAGAGAGAGAGAGAGAGAGAGAGAGAGAGAGAGAGAGAGAGAGCGCACTAGCGCACTAGTCTCCCTCCCTGGTCCTGCTAGGAGGTAGGGAGCAGGAGTGGCTTGCTTGGGAACATCATAATCATAAGAGAGTCCAAGTGGGAGCTGGAGAGATGGCTCAGCAGTTAAGAGCACCAATTGCTCTTCCAGAGGTTTTGAGTTCAATTCCCAGCAACTACATGGTGGCTCACAACTATCTGTAATGGGATCTGATGCCCTCTTCTGGTGTGTCTGAAAAACACAAGAGTGTACTCACATACATAAAATAAATATTAGGGGGGTGGGGAGATTTGGTTGCCCCTTGGAGCTCTTCCACACATTACTCCAGTCTGCAACCTACCTGTGAGATCCACCATTAAATGCATGAGGAGGTTGTGGCTCAAATTCATGTTGGTCCCAAGTTGGTGTGAACACTATTTCCACAGTGATAACCAGGATATTTATACATCATCTCACACCCAAACCCCAAGATGCATTCTGTCAACCCTTCCTCTTAACTGTGATGTGGTAAGTTTGAGTGTACTGCTATTTAAGACAGTACAGATTGTAAGTCACTTACCAATGCTTATAATAAATTCCAATTTTTGCCAGATAATGATGCCTCATGGTAGTTCTAGTACTGGGGAGACACAGGTAGAAAGTTGTATGTGAGTCTAAGACCAGCCTAGTCTACATAGTAAGTTCCAGGACAGCTGGGGCTACATAGAGAGACTCTGACTCAAATAAATAAATTAAATAAATAAATAAATAAATAAATCATTCAAGTAACAAAAAAAGTAGAAATATCAAAGTAGAGAGGCAGAGAGGCAGGCGGATCTCTGAGTTTGAGGTCAGCATGGTCTACAGAGGTACAGAACAGCCAGGGCTACACAGAGAACAAAAGTAGAAAAGCAAACAACGGCCGGGCGGTGGTGGCGCACGCCTTTAATCCCAGCACTCGGGAGGCAGAGGCAGGCGGATTTCTGAGTTCGAGGCCAGCCTGGTCTACAGAGTGAGTTCCAGGACAGCCCGGGCTATACAGAGAAACCCTGTCTCGAAAAACCAAAAAAAAAAAAAAAAAAAAAAAGAAAAGCAAACAACGAAAAGAAAATTAAAAGAAGAAACTTCCTCCATTTTTTTTTTTTAGAAATTCGTTTCCTGTCTTATTAATGTATGTGGGTTTGTCTGAGTGTACACCACATGTATACAGGTCCCCATGGAAACCAGAACATCCCCTGGAGCTGGAGTTACAGGCAATTGTGAGCCATCTGGTACAGGAGCTGGGAACTGAACTCCATTCCTCTGGAAGAGCAACAGGTGCTGAGCCATCTCTCCAGCTCCAGAAATGCCTGTTTGGGAAGACATTTCCCAGCTCTTACTTTCTATACTATAACAATGACACTTTGTGATTTGTAGAACAGAGACTTTCTTTCTAATAAGGAAGAGGAGGGAGGCTAGGAAATGCACAGAACACTTACTACAGTTATATAGGTAACAATGGTAAGGACCAGGGTAAATGTGGTGGAGCTGAAGCCTGTCTTCTGAACTCCTGGTCTAGTGTTCCCTACTCCATCCCCCATTCCTGCTACCACTAACAATGGTCAAAGGGCCTGGAGGCAGATGAAGGAAGCAGTGTTCTGTGTCTCACTTCAGGCCTTGTGCATGAAGAATATACAGATGTGCTGGATACTTCCCTACTTCAAGGTCAGTGAGCCTATATGTGGCAGTAACCAAGAAACCTACGAGGGTGAGTGCCATCTCTGCTCCAGAATTCTGTGAGTCTTCATTTTATTATTCCTTGCCTCAGCCACTCCCATTAGAGCTTCACTTCACACACCCCTCCATTACTTGCTTTTCCATTTCTTCCCTCTCTCCTCTTGCTCCCCAAAGTTGAATGGGATCCTGGTCCAATAATGCAGAAACAGAAAGCCAGAGGTCAGAGTGCAGTGCCTCGCATGGACAGTGGCCAAATGAGGGAACTCCGTAGCAAGTAGGCACAGCATTCAGATCATGTGACCATAGCCAAGTGGGTTCACCAGGTTACAGAACAGCCTAATGAAGCAGAGATGAGCTAGTGAGATGGCTTGGCAGGTAAAGGCACTTGGTACCAAGTCTGATGACTTGGTGTTTGATCCTAGGGACTCACATGGTAAGGACAGCCCTAAATTCCAAAAGTTGTCCTCTTACCTCCACACATACACCATGCCACACACATACACAAACACATGCTCATGCACACACATAAAATATGAAATTAAAACATGTCTTTAAAGAGGAGGGGAGGATGGACATAAATGGAGGAATGGAGAGGAGGGAGAGGAGGGAGAGGACGGGGAGGAATAGAAAACTGAGTGATAGGTTTGCCCAACTAATGGTTTATTGATTCCAATAAACCATTATTCCCCCACATAGCTTTTTTATAATGTTCATCCTGTCAGTGGTTTAGTTTGTGGCCTGTGACATTTAGCTTTTGAAAAAAACTGCAAAATGTCCAACTCTTTGATTCAAGGCACAGAAGTCTGCACATCACATATGGCTAGGTCAAACATCCTTCCCTCCTTGTCTTCATCTTTTTTAAGAAAAAGAATAATCTTCTTGGTCCATACAAGAGATGTTTGGCCAAGTAAGAATGAACTTTGTTTGGTGTACTTGGTTGTACAAATACTAAAACTTACACTAGAACCCATAAAAAGTTGTGAGGTGATTTTGTTTTGTTTTTCTTTTCTTTTTTTTTTTTTTTTTGGTATTTTTCGAGACAGGGTTTCTCTGTTTAGCCCTGGCTGTCCTGGAACTCACTCTGTAGACCAGGCTGGCCTCAAACTCAGAAATCCACCTGCCTCTGCCTCCCAAGTGCTGGGATTAAAGGCGTGCGCCACCACTGCCTGGCTGTTTTGTTTTTCAAGACAAGATTTCTCAATGTAACCAGCCTTGGCTCTCTTGGACTCACTTTGTAGACTAGGCTGGATTTGAACTCATAGAGATTCACCTGCCTCTGCCTCCTGAGCGCTGGGTTTAAAGGCGTATACTACCATGCTCAGCTGTGAGGTGAAATTTTTATATCAGCCTCAATGACTGGCATAGATAACTGCAGTAGATACCCATAGCACAATAGACTGTTAATACACTGTTATATACAAACTCACTTTTACTATATTTAAAAAATTAGGGATTGGAGAAATGGCTCAGTGGGACCATGTTTGTGACACCAGTATGAAGAACAGAGTTCAAATTCCCAATAGCCACCGGAGGAAGGCAGCCATGGCTGCTTGGCTGTAACCTCAGTGCTGAGGGGCAGAGGCAGGAGGACCATTGTGGCTTGTCAGGGTTAGCTCTGGGATCAGTGAAAGACCCTATCTCAAGAAAATAAAGTAAAAGAAGATACAGCAGGCTATCCACATGTACACAGTGAAGCAGGTACCTGTACGCAGATGAGTAAACAGCACACACATACATCACACACATACATATATAGACATACTAAATAAACATAAAACTGTTTTCTTGAGCTGTAGATATAGCTCAGTGATAGAATTCTTTCTTGTTATATGTGAGGCCCTGTGTTCAATATCTCCAACAACTCAAAAATAATTACGGTGTACATGTGTGTTCCTGGCACTCAGGAGACAGACACAGGCAGATGGCTGTGAGCTGGAGGCCAGTCTGGTATACATAGCAAGGTCTAGGCCTGCCAAAGCTGCACAGTACATCCATCTAAAACAAACCAACAAAACCAAAAATAATTATAATAAAGTATATTCACCTGGTGGTGATGATGCACACATTTAATCCCAGCATTCGGGAGGCAGAGGCAGGCAGAGTTCTGAATTTGAGGCCAGCCTGATCTACACACTGAGTTCTAGGACAACCCAGGGTTACACAAAGAAACCCTGTCTAGAAAAATGAAAATAAATTAACTAAGGAAATTAAATATTCTCTTAGAAGTTGCTCTGGGGTCACAAACTTTACAGTATAGCAGTAATTTTACTGGGGAAGTGGGGGGGGGGGTCTTCCCAACTCTGTCCTTCCCTTTTAGCTCAAAAGTAAAAGATATAAGATTTTATTAACAAGCTGCTGGCTCAATGCCAGGCAGGTTCTGAGCTATTCTAACCCAACCAGATAAATGCACCATTACTTGCTATCTTAGGGTTTTACTGCTGTGAACAGACACCATGACCAAGGCAACTCTTCTAAGGACAACATTTAATTGGGGCTGGCTTACAGGTTCAGAGGTTCAGTCCGTTATCATCAAGTCAGGAACATGGCAGCATCCAGGCAGGCATGGTGCAGGGAAAGCTGAGAGTTCTACATCTTCATCTAAAGGCTGGCTTCCAGGCAGCTAGGTTGAGGGTATTAAAGCCCATGCCCACAGTGACACACCTACTCCAACAAAGTCACACCTCCAAAGAGTGCCACTTCCTGGGCCAAGCACATACAAACCATCACACTTGCCAACTGAGTCTTACTCTGTTTCATGTGTGTCTCCAGAACAAGCTTCTTTTGGTCATGTGCTCATGGTCCATCCTCACAGTCTATCCTTCTTCTTCCTATCTGAGATGCCCTCACTTGATCTGAAGTTCCCCCTTCCTCTCTCCCCTGCCCAATCACAGGCTCTAGCTTTTTATTACCGAATCAGGGATTATTGGGGAACATTCTTTACAGCACACTTGTCAATACAATGCCCATGTCCAGACTGCAACCTGACCTTGGGGTACAGAAGTCAGCATCTGAATACACAGCACACAAGACCAACCCCTACATTAAAGCAATCTAATCTGGATTCACAGCAATTACAAATGAAGCTGTTAACAAAACAAACAAACAAACAAACAAAAGCTGGGCAGTGGTGGCACAAGCCTTTAATCCCAGCACTTGGGAGGCAGAGGCAGGTGGATTTCTGAGTTCGAGACCAGCCTGGTCTACAGAATGAGTTCCAGGACAGCCAGGGCTATACAGAGAAACCCTGTCTTGAAAAACAAACAAACAAACAAACAAAAACAAATGAACATGCTAAATATTCCCTCCTTTTTTTTTGAGCTGTCACTGCCATACAAACTATGCCTTTATCCTTTGTATACCAGTTAACACAGGCATAAATATTGTTGTTGTCTTTTAAATCTGGAGAAAAAGATGTACAAATACAATTCATTGTCTTTTCTAGCTTCATAAGAGCTGCCCAGTACTGGCTCTCTGTTTCTTCACATGGATTCCAGTTTGTCTGTTTTAGTTAAAACAGGGTCTCATTAATATATATATATATATATATATATATATATATATATATATATGCGCCGTGGTGGTACATACCTTTAATCCCAGCACTTGGGAGGCAGAAGCAGGACAGCCAGGGCTACACAGAGAAACCCTGTCTTCAAAAACAACAACAAAAAGAACTGTTGTATTTTTTTAAGTGTGTGTGTATGTGTACACACATAGCACATGTAAATAACAAAGCACATGTAAATATAGGAGCCTATGGAAGCCAGAAGAGGTCACTGGATCCCCTGGAGCTAGGTAGAATCACAGGCTATTGTAAGCTGCCCAAACTTACCCCCTTCTAACCTCCATGGGTACACAGACATACACGCAGGCAAACCACACATACACATAAAATAAATGCATCATATATATTTTTTTTTCAGAGTTATCAACAAAATATTTTTCTTTTTTTTTTTTCTTTTTTTTTTTTTTGGTTTTTTCGAGACAGGGTTTCTCTGTGTAGCCCTGGCTGTCCTGGGACTCACTCTGTAGACCAGGCTAGCCTCAAATTCTCGAACTCAGAGATCCGCCTGCCTCTGCCTCCCAAGTGCTGAGATTAAAGGCGTGCACCACCACCACCCGGCAAAATATTTCTTTCTTAACTTTGTCCTGGACCCACCAAGAAAGAATTGGTTGTCATGGTTTATGGCATATCACAAAACAAAAATAATCATTTCAAGTGGTAGTGTATACCTTTGGTCCCAGCACTCAGGTGGCAGAGGTAGGCTATCTCTGAGTTCCAGGACAGCCTGGTCTACAGACTGAGTTTCAGGACGGCCCAGCCTGTTATACACAGTAACCTTGTCTCAATAAATAAATAAATAAATAAATAAATAAATAAATAATAAAAACAAACAATGATTTCATAATATAATTTTTTCCAGATATAAAGACAGAACTGTAATTAAAGTGCATGATGGGCCATGTGTAAGTAAAGTCTTTTTTCCTTTTTCATTTTTAAGAGTAAAGCAAGAAATAAAAATTTTATAACTCAACAGGGTGACAATCCATTCTCCTAAATTTTGAGTTAAACATTAAGACTATGTTAGTTTTTCTCTAAAACTGTGTTAGAAAATATTTTATTCCCATGATTACTCCAGCTGATGCCAGATCTCTGGTACATAAAGAACACTGCGGGTGAGTTAGTAGACAGCTGGCAGAACCTGGAAGGAAATGTTTCCACCCCAACTTCCCATATCTCAGGCAGAAAACAAGGATATGTATCTCTTCTTCCTTCCTTTAAACACCCCTATCCCCTTGGGGTGTGTGTGTGTGTGTGTGTGTGTGTGTGTGTGTGTGTGTGTGTGTGTTTGTTTGTTTGTTTTTTGAGACAGAGTCTCACTAGGTAGCCCTGGCTGTCCATGTCCTACTCTCTATGTAGACCAGGTTGACCTTGAACTCACAGAGAACCACTGACCTCTGCCTCCAGAGTGCTGGGACTAAAGCCATGCACTTGTCCCTTAATATTCAGAAAAACTGACAGAAAAATAGGCAAAGACTAGTTTTACAGAAGAAAGAAAAAAGTCAGATCTGACACGCTAGCACCTGAGAGGCTACAGCAGAAGGATTTTAATTTTGAGGTTAGCCTTGTCTCTACTGTAAAACCTCGTTTCTAAAACAAAACTCAGGGACAGGATGTGCTCTTGGGTTTGATCACGAGCTAATTAACATGCAAAGCCTGCTCAAACGCTCTTGAATAACTGGACAAATGCAAACTGGAACAATAATGACATTCCAATTTCCCAGCTATGCTGGGAAAGGCTGGGATGCTATCAGTGCTGGTGGAGATAAGAGGACAGAAGTCTCACAATGGCTGGGAGCAGGGAGGACTTAAAGTCACTGTGGAGAACAATCAGGTTTTAGACAATGTAACAAATTTGAGTACATATGTATCTTATGGACCAGTATTTCCAAACCTTGAAAGGTACAAAGAAATGTTCTCAGCTTTGCAAAGTGACATACATGTCTATGGCAGTGTTTATCATGGTGTGAAGCAAAAGAAACTGAATGGGTCATCATTCCTCCCCACAGCCTTGCACAGGCTCTCTATCTGTATCATACAACAGGAGGAGGGCTGGTCCTTATCGCTTATCCCCAACCCTGTTTCCTGCCTACTATCACCCCCTTTACTGTTATCTCCTCTCCCAAATCCCTCACAGGATCTTCAACGTCATAGCTCTCAGCTACATCTCATATTCAAAGAAGCAAAAGTCTGGAGAGACTGACTTACTTCAAACACTGAGCTGGAAATCCATAGGGCTCAACTTTGAATATGGACACCAGTTTCCCATTCTGTTCCTCATGCAGCCCCTGCTCTATCCCAGGGTACCACACGCCTCTAATGTAATGCTTCTACTCCCCATCTGTTCTGCTGGAGTAGAGTCCTCAGAATCACATAGGCAGCCACGTCCTTTGCTTTTCCTCTCTGCCCATATCTACTCTGCTTTCTTTTCATCCTGCAATGAGATCAGAATGTCTCTAGTCAGCCCCAGTTCGGTGTTCAGCACACTCCTGCTGGATTGTGGGTATGTGTGGTTACCAATGCATTGGCTTTTCTCTTCATCTGACTTCAATTCCTCTAAGCAATCATTTCTCTTACAGGAGCACTCCTCGGATAAGTTTGAACACCAATAAAAGTTACTGAGTTCTCAGAGAGCCATGTGGAGCATGACTGACTCTTCAAAGATTCCCAATTTGGGAGCCAGGGTCTGGAGTTCAGTGGTAGAGTGCACTAGTGTGTATGAATCCGTAGGGAGTGTTGAAAGAGAACAGCTCCTTGAGAAGAACAACTTGGTAGTAGAAGATACTTCCATCAAATTCATTCATTAGTTTCTTCAATAAATGATTCTCAGCATAAACTTGGCTGGTAAACATTTTCTCAGTTAATAAAAACCTTTTCCTTTTGGGGGGAGTGGGTAGAGTGAGTTTGTTTGTTTGTTTGTTTGTTTGAGACAGGGCTTCTGTGTGGCCCTGTCTGTCCTAGAACTCACTGTGTAGACCAGGTTTGACTTGAACTCAGAAATCTAACTGCCCCTAACTCCTGAGTGCTGGGATTAAAGGTGTGCACCACCAGTGCCTGGCAAGAACCTTTCCAATATATCAGATACTCAATGCTCTCATTCCTCTATATTTTCATATAAATTGTGACCAAAAAAACAATGTAATGTACAATGTGGGAATAAATATCTCAGTAGTAGCAATGTCTATAAGCTGAGGGCTTTGGTTATAATTGAGTTTGATATGTGTCCTGTGAGCAGTATAGCTCTCAGCATGTCTCATAACAACTACACCATAAAGGGGTACTGTGTACTATGTATCTATGTACCACAAGCATTTGTGATACTGCAGAAGCCAGAAGAAGGTGTCAAATTCTCAGGAGTGAAGTTATGGATGTTGTGAGCCACCATATGGATGCAAGAATCAAACCTTTGTAAGAATAGGAAGTGCTCATAACTGCTAAGCCACCTCTCTAGCTCCAAAGATTTGTTTTTAAAGATTTATTTATTATGAGTACACTGTAGCTGTTTTCAGACACACCAGAAGAGGGCATCGGATCCCATTACAGACAGTTGTGAGCCACCATGTAGTTGCTGGGAATTGAACTCAGGACCTCTGAAAGAGCAGTCAGTGCTCTTAACGACTGAGCCATCTTTCCAGCCTGATGATTTTTTTTTTAAATCATGTATATGTGTCTAAGTGTGAGTACGTACAGGTGCCTACAAAAACCCAAGGTGTGGGTCCTCTTAGAGTTTGAGAACCTGACATGGAGGCTGGGAATCAAATTTGTATCCTCTACAAGAGTAGCTGTGTTCCTAACTACTGAGCCAGGTCTCCAGCTTGGAATTTGGAGTTTTACTGAAAGAAAATTTGTTAAGTATAATATTGGGGTGATTCCTGGTAATAATGGTGTTTCTAAATACTTCCCAGTTAAGGTATCTAAGACTCAAAACAATCTTAAGCTGGACTAGATGAAGCAGGTCTGCAATCCCAGGTACATGAGAGACTGGGTCAGACAGAAGAATTGCAAATTCATGCCATACCTAGGCTATGGTGAGTTCAGAAACAGCCTGGCCATACCATTCTCTGGTAGAGCAATTGTCTAGCATGTACAAGGCTCCCCAAACAGCACAGAACCAACAATACAACAACAAAAAAAAAATGCTTGAGAAGTACATTTCCATTATATTTAAAAAACCCAAAAACGCCTTTTGCAAGCTAGCCTTCATAGTACCAGAAGGCTAATGGGCAAAGTCATCAACACTCTCCCCAGCTGTGAACTCTGTGAACTAGAGTAATGACTGGCATGGCAAGAGATGCCCCAGAGGTAATAGTGGCACAAGCAGATGGGGGTTACCATCTGTGTTCTGACTGGATTTGAGGCCTGCTTCTTAGGAGGAAACACATGCCTGGCACTGTAAATCAGGTCAAGGGAGTACAAATATTATTAAGAGCCAGAGGACCAGGATACCTGCTGCAAGATAATGTCAGGGAAACTGTGCCCCATGAAATATGCTTTTCTAAACAAGACCTGCATAATGACATCAACTGACATGTTGACATGGATGGAAGACATGTTTTAAGCTCCCCACCACCAGCAAGATTAAGAGCTACAGATAATCAATGCCAGCTGAGAGAATCCGTTTTCTCTAGGGGGAAGCTCTCTGATAGCTTATTCTATCCCAAGTGTTTAACCCTACACATTTGCATATGAGTAATCAGTAGGTTTTATATAAACTTACAGGGACAGTTGTGAGCTGCCCTATGGGTAATGGGAACTGAGCCTCAGTCCTCTGTAAGAGCGAAAAATTCTCTTAACCACTGAGCCATCTCTCCTGCCCCTAATTTTTTTTTTATTACATTGATTAGTATGTGTGTGCACATGAGCACCACAGCATTCATGTGGAGGTGAGAGGACAACCTGTGAGTGAGGGATGATTCTCATACCATGTGGATCCTGCAGATTATACTCAGGTTATCAAGCTTGGTGGCAAATGTTTTTATCTACTGAACTGTCTTGCCAACCCACTGTTAATTTTTTTTAAAGATTTATTTCTTATTTATATGAGTACACTGCAGCTGTCTTCAGAGACATACTAAAAGAGTGCATCAGATCCCATTACAGATGACTGTGAGCTACCATGTAGTTGCTGGGAATTGAACTCAGGACCTGTCAGAGCAGTCAGTGCTCTAAACCGCTGAGCCATCTCTCCAGCCCCTACTATTAACCTCTTAATAAGTGATTTTTCCCAAACTGAGTTTTGATTTGCAAGATGGAGACTGACTTCCATGACTACTTGGAACTCCAAGTCCCAGGGAAATTGAACTGAAATCTTCTCAGGCCCTTTACTGTTTCATAATTATCATCAAATCTGTTGGGGTCTTAGCAACGTTAAGAACTGAAAACCAGGACAAACTTTTGCCTAAGAACCACTAGAATCTAGACATTGAGTTTTCTAAATATGTGGATGTATGGCGATGCCCCAATAGTCTTGAATGTTTTAGTAATGATGCACATGCTTATTACTGCTGTTGTTTCAAGTGAAGTTCACACATCTTAGTATTTGTAATGGCTATTGTACTGGTTCTCAACTTGACTATATCTGGAATGAACTACAATCCAGAACTGGAAGGCTCACCTGTGATCCAGATCTTGACGCTGGGAGATACAAGTTTCTGACCTGGATCTTGGCATGGAGATCTTGAGGCAGAGTGGCTATGGATCCCAAGAGACTAAGGCAAGGAGATCTCTAAGTTCAAGCTCAGCCTGGGACAAAACAAATCACAGATCCAGGTGTGGTGATACACACCTCTAATCTGGGCCACACTTTCTTCTAGAGACCTATATAAGGACATTGGAAGAAGGAAGATTCGATCTTCTTCACTTGCTTGCATTTACTTCCCCGTACATCTGTTAGAATCTACTAGCCTTGTGGGACTGAGCAACTACTAGATCCTTGGACTTCCCATTCACAGCTGACCATTGTTGGTGAGTTGGACTACAGACTGTAAGTCATCATAACAAATTCCCTTACTTACATCATAACAAATTCCTATATAGAGACTATCCATAAGTTCTATGACTCTTAGAGAACCCTGACTAATACAGTATTGAAGTAACATAATTAGAAGGCAGGCATATGTGGTTGCCACATTAAGCTACTGTTTCCAGTACCTCCTTAGATTATCGATAGACCTAACTATTTGACCTCTTTTTGCCACTATTTGCCACTCCTTTTGTTGTTTTTTTGATGGGGGGGGGGGTTAGACAGGGTCTCAATATGCAACTCTGGCTGTCCTGGAACTCACTGTAGACCAAGCTGGCCTCGAACTCACACAGATCCACCTGCCTCTGCCTCTAGAGTGCTGGGATTAACAGTGTGTGACACTACTGCCTGGTTCTTTGTTAGTTCTTAACACCAGTTCCAAATAAAGCCCTGCATCCCCCTTAACAGCTGTCCTTTGATTATGCTGGCTAGCTGTTGAGAATGGTTGAAACAAATGTAAATTATGTTAGAATTCGAGCGCAGTTTGGACAGACAACACCAAAGCCGATCCGATCCGGTTCCAAGGGCAGGGGTTTATTTGGGGAAGGGAGTGGGAGAGAGGAACGGGAAGATGGCGAGTGAAGAGAAGAGGAAGAGAGAGGAGTAGAGGATAGAGGCCGGCCATGACCACGTGGAGAGAGGGGGAAGAGAAGGGGGGAGGGCTGAGGACAACCTGCAGGTTCTCAGGGTTGAGGAGCAAGGGAGAGAGGAGGGGCCAAGCAGCCCCTTTTATAGTGGGCAGGGTTACCTGCCTGTTGCCAGGTAACTGTGGGGCGGAGCATACCTAGCTGTTGCCAGGTGACTCTGGAGGTGGAGTTTAACAGATTGCTAACAAATTACGCAACTAGTCTTCCACTGTGTGCTTTGTATATGCATGCAGATACCACGGAGGCAGAAGAAAAACTAAGCTCATGGGAGGTCTCTTATACTCCAGAGGTATGTTAATGAGGATGAACTATAGAAAGTAAAATTGGGTTTGGCCCTCCTGGGAAGTAAGATTAAAGCAAGATGCCTGACTAGAGGCATACGGTAAGTCTTTTCTCATCCCGTGAAAGCAGAAATGGACTCATGCTTAACCAGCAAGACAGACAGACAAAAAATGAACTTTCAGATTGGAGAGATAGTTCAGTGTTTAAGAGCACTCAATGATCTTGCAGAGGAGTTGGGTTCGATACCAGAACCCACACGGTGGCTCAAAAATATCTGTAACTTCAGTTCCAGCTGACAGGCCCTTCTGGTCTCTATTGGCACCAGGCACACACATGCTGCACACAGACATACACATACAGGCAAAACATCATAAATAGATGGATTTTCACACTAGAGAGATGGCTCAGTGGTTAAGGGCACGGCACTGACTGCTCTTCCTGAGAACCTGGGTTATATTCCCAACACCCAGGTCTAGACGCTCAGCCATCTTTAGTTCCAGTGGATCCAGCACCCTCTACTGGCTCCCTAGGCATTACACGTGAGACACATACACGCAAGCAGAATACGCTTACACGTAACATTTAAAAACAAAAAACCTTAAAAGTCTTTTTTTAAAAAAAAATAAAGAAAGAAAGAGACTTTCCTGAGGAAGATACCTTGTGTAAACAAGCTATTGGCGCTGCAGCCGACTCCTCTAACACAAGAGCGCTGTGCTAGACTGTAGGACCCGGAGGGCTGCCCGGCCGCGTGCCTGAAGGACCCCAAAGGGCCCGCGGGCTATCTAGCTCAGTGCCTGATGGCCAAGAAGATTGGCGGGAGTACCAGGTGAACCCAGAACCCGGGCCCGCATTGGAGCCGGAATAGCTGAGTCTGGAGTGGACTTTGGCCCGTAGTAGAGAAACCCAGGTTGTGTACGGTTGTGTCCTAGAATGTGGGGGCAATAGGAGGGTTGGGAGCCAAGACTTGGGGCGGGCGGGGGGAAGGGGAGTAGGAGGCGTGGCTGCAGAAGTGAGCCAGCAGTGGGGTTGAGGGGCCAGCAACCACGTGACCAGCGTGGGCGCTAAAAAGTGGCTTCCTCAGATGGCCGGGCAGCTTGTAAAATGTGTAAATGTCTGATAGGGTGACCTTTAAGTCAAGGCAGTTTCTTTACTTGACAGCATTTTCTTGTAAACCAATAGCTAAAACAGCCCTAACCTAACTGGAACCACACCCTCTCTACAGGTCGCCTGTCCTCCCAGGAGACCCCTTAGCATCCTGACCTTGGAATGGCTGGATCAGGTTCATGCACTGATTCATCCAGATAGATACTGTGGGAAGCCAGGTACGTACTAGGCACCCTGCATAGGGACTAAGGTGAAGATGGTGAATTAACGGACATGAGCTTTCATGAAGCCTTCCTTTAATGAGGAATATGTAATCGAAGGAATCATTAAGAAAGCCTGACTGCAGAAGTGAGCTGAGCTCAAATGGGCAAGTAGGGGATAAGCAGGGAGTGGAACACATGGGGTTTCGAACACCTCCTTACACAAAGATTGTCAGGCTAGAAAGGCCTAGAACTGAAAAAGCCTGTGAACTGGGGCAAAAGAGAGAAGGTGTTCCACATGACCCCAGAGAAGTGCCCAGGGACAGAAGTACCCAAAAGAGTTCAAAGATCAGAAAGTCCATTAGAGGGTTAAAGAGGGGACTATATGCTTAGCTTTCATTCCAGTAGCTGTAATGTACTTGAGAACAGAGTTAAACAGCGGCAAGGGTAAATGCCTAGGAACCGTTGAGGAGGGCCCCACACAAGGCCACAGGGGTAATGGTATTTATAAGGAGAAGACTTGTGTGGACTTTTTGTCCTTACAAATTTGTATCAGTGAGATCCTTGGAACTTGGTAATAGTGTGGAGATGAGGAACTGGAAGTCTCAAGGACATCCCCTTGGGCAGTTGGCCATAGTGCCATGTGATCGTCTAGAATATTACTGGGTCAAGTGGGGTATGCTGTTCCTGTACTGGTTAGGTTGGGCTTGGCTTCCTAGTTAGGATGGAACATCCAGTAGTAAGCTGTAAAGAAGGTGTGAGCAGAAGAAACTTCAGCATAGTTTCTTTGTTTGGTCTTACCCTGGTACTACTGCCATGACTGCTAAGCTGTATTCAGGCTAAAAATAATGAGACTGTTACCTGATTGTGCCCAGTGTGTGACCCTGGACACCTTCTCTGTATCTGTTAACAATATCGACAACTACATAACAAATACAAATGATAAATACACACAAATGACATAGATAAGAGGTACTGTGTGGCCATGAGACCTTTTTATCATCCTTCCAATTCTACAGTGGACAGAAGGCAGCTAGAGAGTAGGGCCTTACAAGCAGAGGCAGTCAAGCCCAGCAGCCATGGCACGAACCTTTAATCCTAGTGCTCAGGGGAGGCAGAGGCAGGCAGATCTCTGAGTTCAAGGCCAGCCTGGTCTACAGAGTTATGTTCCAGGACAGCCAGGGTTACATAGAGGAAAAACCTTATCTCAAAAAACCAGGAGAAAAAAAAGTAGAGACAGTCATTGTCATCTTACAGCTAGGCTGTTCAAGAGCAGACATCATAAACCTTGTTTAAAACACAGAAGAGTATAGAAGGTACAAAAGTATTGACAAAATCAGGTGGCAGTGTCTCAACTTAATCTCTCTTCAGTGGAGAACTCCCTGGTACCCTTATACTTGTGTGAACCGAATCTCACAGGGTAACCTGAGTGTCCCCTCTGCCTTCTCATGAGTGCAAATAGCCAAGTGAATGAGTGTCCTACAGCCCCAAAGTATACCACAGAGTGTAGCTCTATGAGTGTCGGGTGAAAGCCCTGCTGGGCTTCCAAGGCTACATGGTTCCAGGGTAGAAGGTGCTGAGAGCCCAATGCTCTGTGGTCCTTAATCCAACTCTCCGACACCAGGGCTGAGATGAGCTCCATCTTGCGAAGTCCTCAGGCTCTCCAACTCACGCTAGCCCTGATCAAGCCTGATGCAGTTGCCCACCCACTGATCCTGGAGGTAAGAATGGACCCACTGCACTGTTTCAGGTGACACAGGGCCACTTGTGGCAACAGACACTTGAGTCATGTGTTAGACGCTGAGGTTGAAAACCTAGATGGGTCAGCTTGAATGCTCAGCATATAAAGGCCTGAGTCTGACCCTAAGAAGAATGTACTCTTAGAGAGCTAGAGCATACCTAAAAGACAAGAAACAGAAGGTTTTGCATTATTTTTACTTATTTTATATGAGCACTAAGTCCTCATGCCTGCACAGCAAATACCTTCATCCACTGAACCATCTTCTTGGCTCAATTTTTCTCTTTTCTTTGTTTTGGAACAAGGCTATTGTGTAGCTACAGCTGGCCTGGAACTTGCTGTGTAGACCAGTTTGGCCTAGAACTCACGAGTGCTAGGCTTAAAGATGAATTCCATCATGCCCAGCCCCAATTTAAAAGAAAAAAAATATATATATAGTCTCAGTCTCTCTCTTTGTATATGTGTGTGTTATATTAGTTTAACTAGTAATACATATTTTTAACTAATTAGTTTTACGTAATACATATGTATATATGTTTATACATACATATTAGTTACAAGTTGCTATATTCCAGATTTGATAGCTTAAAACAACACTCATTTCAGGCTAGAGAGATAGTTCAGCACTTAAGAGCACTGGCTACTCTTCCAGAAGACCTGGATTTGATTCCCAGAACCTATATGTTGGCTCAGAACTATCTGTAACTCCAATTCCAGGGAATCCAATACCCTCTTCTGGCTTCCTCAGACACTAGACACATACATGCTACACAGAACTACTTAAGGGTAAAACACTTCATAAGATAATAAAAAATAATTTTTAAAAATCATACATGTTTATTATCTCACAATTTTATAGTTTAGAGGTCCAGTAGATTTTCTGGGGAATCTCCTGCTTAGGGTCTCCTGAGCCCAAAGACAAGATAGGGATTACCTAGGTGATGGTGGTGTACTCCTTTAGTCCCAGCACTCAGGAGGCAGATCTCTGAGTTCATGGCCAGCCTGGTCTACAGAATGAGTTCCAGGCCAGCCAGGGCTACACAGAGAAACCGTGTCTCAGAAAATATAAAAATTAAAAAAAAAAATGTCTAGGGATTTTCTAACTCCAGGATTGCTGGGCTGCTGACAGAGTGTGGTTCACAGGTGTTCTGCACTTGCCAGCCGTCAGGGAGGACCAGCTCTTCCAGAGGTAACCCACATTCTTCACACATGTCTGAGATACAACAGTGATGCAGCTAGTCCTTCACATTTTTCAAACCTCTATAGCTTTCAACCCTGGCCAGAGAAAACTGCTTTCAAAGGGCTGTGTGATTTTTTTTTATTACATTTATTTATCTGTTTTGTGTGTATATGAGAGAAAGAATGACAACCATGTGTGTGTGTCATGATGTATGTGTGCAGGTCAGAGGACAGCTTAAGGAAAATTGTTTCTTGGCTTCCACAGTGTGGATCTTGAGGATTGAACTTGGGTCCTCGGGGTTGACAGCAAGCACTTTTACCCACTGAACCATCTTGCTGGCCCTTTATGTGACTATTTAATCCAAGCAGGTGAACCTCCCTTTTAGCTAAAGCAGAATCAACTTATTAGTGACCTAAATTATATCTTCAAAATCCCCTTACATAACAAATATTGTCACACTCTCAGACCTGAGGACAAGGGTGGAAGACCTGAGCTGATAGTCAGTACATGGAACGCATTACAACCTTCTGAAATGGTAGAGTGACTGGAATTGACAAGGAAGAGAGTCCAGACAACGTGAGATAGAATGACAAGAGATGAGTGAATTCTAGTATTAGGAAATGCTTCTCCCGAGAACTAGACAGTTACCGTAAGGTTAAGTACTCAGTAGGCTCCCCGTAGTGTGGAGTCCAGAGGAATCAGCAGGAAATACAGTATACATCACTCCAGAATGGTAGGACTCAGGCCTCAAAGGATGAGCAAACTGATAATGCCAGGAGAGTAGAAGGGAGACATTGATGCAGGGCTGGCTGGCCAGGGTGGCAGAACCAGAGAGAAGAGGTGAGCACTGGGCTGAGGTGCATATACTTTGTTCCATAGTAGAAACCACCCAGAACTTTCTGATCAGAGTATGACACGTGAATAAGCTGCAGAGTTTTTAATCAAATGTGACGGTGTAGAAAGAATGAGGAAGCCAGGGAAGGGCCATTCAAAGGAAGAGCAAGCTGTTCTGGGTGGTAGGGCCTAGGGACATTACTTCCTGTCTCCAAGTACCCCAGGTTCATGCTCTAGCAATATAACTGAGACCTTGACCTTTGCCCCTCTTCTTCTTCTGACTCACTTTATTTGTTAATCAGCTTTCTGCCACTGGGCCACACATAAACAAAGGGAAGATTCATTACGTAAAGGTCCATGGGTTTTAGTCCAGAGCTGCTTGGTCCTGTGTCTCTGAGCCTGTGTTGAGGATGAACACTGTTGAGAAGTGCTCGCAGCATGAAGTGTGTACAGACTCAGATCCCAGGGTCCCCTTCGAGAGCACACTCCTGATGATGTCACCTTCAGGAAGGCCACCTTCTCAGGTTTAACACGGCCTTGCAAAAGTGCCATCAGCTGGCCTTAATACATGAGCGTGGGTGGCAGGGTACTCAGCATCTAGACCATAACCCTTCAGCGGAACAGACACTTAACTAATCCTTCTGGATAGCTTGAGTCCTCATTGATTTTTTTCTCTGGGATGGTTGGTTCTCCAGGCCGTTCATCAGCAGATTCTGAGCAACAAGTTCCTCATTGTACGAATGAGAGAACTGCAGTGGAAGCCCGAGGACTGCCGGAAGTTTTACCGAGAGCATGAAGGTAAGGCCAGTAGTCGCCATTATGCTGTAGAAGTGTGTGTGTGTCTGTGTGTGCGCATGTTCATGGTATGTGTGTGCACATGTGTGTGTATCTGTGTGAAGTGCACATGTACAGGCAAGAGGACAGCTGTAGATGTTAGTCACAGGCATCATCCACTTTTTTTCCCTCGACCAGGGTCCCATCTCTGGCCTAGAACTTGACACGTAGATAAGGCTGGCTTGTCCCTGAGCCCCAAGCATCCACCTGCCTCAAGCTCTGACTTGCCAGTATGTGCCGCATGGCTGGCATGTGTATGTGTCCTGGGGCCCCAGCTCAGGTCTTCATTCCTGTAATGCAGACCTTCCCTGGCCGAGCCATCTTCCCAACTCTTCTTGTTTGTTTCACACAGACTTCTCGTTATGATCGGGGTTTTCTATTCCTAGAAGAGATTTCTGTAGAGTCCCAGTCAGTAATGTAATATCATGTTTTGCAAATACCAGTAATTAACACTGAGTGAACATTTATTGTGTCGAGTGTTTCCCTTATGCTTAGTATTTCACTTAATTTTCTCAGACTTAGAAAAGGCTGGTGGTGTTTTGGGTTTTTTTTTCTCTCCCTTTTGGTTTTTTGAGATTGAGTTTCTCTGTATAGCCTTGTAGACCAGGCTAGCTTCGAACTCACAGAGATCCACCTGGCTCTGCCTGCCAAGTGTTGGGATTAAAGGCATATGCCATCACTGCCCAACAGTTTGGTTTTTTGAGGCAGAGTCTCACTGTGTAGCCTTGGAACTCACTCTGTAGACCAGGCTAACCTTAAACTCACAGAGCTCTGCCTCTTAAATGCCAAAGTTAAAGGTTAAAGGTATGCACAACACAGGAAAACAGTCTTGCTTTGTTTTTTGGGGTTTTTTTGGTTTTGTTTTTTTGGGGTTTTTTTGTTTGTTTGTTTTTGTTTTTCAGAAAAAAATGTACAGCACTCAAGGGGCAGAGGCAGGTGGATCTCTGTGAGGTTCAAGGCCAGCTTGGTACATATTGAGTTCCATGCCACCCAGGGTTATGTAGAGAGACTATATCTCTCTCTCTGACACACACTCTCTCTCTCTCTCTCTCTCTCTCTCTCACACACACACACACACACGCACACGCACACGCACACACACACACACACACACACAGAGAAAGGTAAAAAACTTTCCCAAATCATAGGGAGTTGATGTTGTGTCCTTGGGACACAGAATTGGGAAGACATGTTAGAGAGGGTAACAACTCGATGAAAACCATACAGATTGTGAGTGGCAGTCTGCTTCCACACTCAGAAATGTCAGGCTCCAAGCTTCTTGTCATTTCTCTATAAACTAAACGGTGTGGCATTATAGGGAGTGAAAAGTGAGACCCTTCTCTTGGGCACCACAGTCTCCATGAAGGTACTCTCTCTTTGCAGGGCGTTTTTTCTATCAGCGGTTGGTGGAATTCATGACAAGGTACTTTTAATTTTGGTCCTGATATCTTTATGTGCTGTGAGATGCCTCCTCTTCCCTGTGAATAGAACTGTCAATTTCACTTACCACTGTCAAGCCTAAAAAAACATGACTGTGCTACACTAACCTGGTGGGCACCTGTTCTGTGGTTGCTGGACCAGCGGCTGGGGTGGAGTACTGTTGGATGCTGCCTAGCGATCCTGTTGCCCATCACTTTCTTCCTATACCAGCATCAGTACTCACTAGAAGGGGAAAGGAACTCTCAGAATGTATAGTTCACTTTTATTCTTGTCCTGCTCACAAACATGTTCTAGATGAGGTGATCATATCCCTTCTTTTATTCCCAGTGGGCCAATCCGAGCCTACATCTTAGCCCACAAAGATGCCATCCAACTTTGGAGGACACTGATGGGACCCACCAGAGTATTTCGAGCACGCCATATAGCCCCAGATTCAATTCGTGGGAGTTTGGGCCTCACTGACACCCGAAATACTACTCATGGCTCAGGTGAGTCTAACCCTCTCATCCACAGCCACAGGTGAGGAAGCCACGTGAGAGACTGACAGCCAGGGCTCCCTCCAGTGAGCTTTGTCCCATATATTTCCGGCCCTTTGTAGCTGTGCCAGCCATGTGCCCTGTGAGCTTTCTTTATATATCCCAGGACTGAGTGGTTCATGTTTCTGAGCCTGACAGTTACTGAGTCTTTCTTACCTTTACCCTACATTCCCTGTGATGGCCCCTTCTCTTATTTGTCTTATTCTCTGAGCAGTGATCCCAATCTTGCAGTCCTGCCTCAACCTCCTGGGTTTTGTTGTTGTTGTTGTTGTTGTTGTTGTTGTTGTTGTTGTTTTGTTTTTTGAGACAGGGTTTCTCTGTGTAGTCCTGGCTGTCCTGGAACTCACTCTGTAGACCAAGCTGGCCTCGAACTCAGAAATTCGCCTGCCTCTGCCTCCCAAGTGCTGGGATTACAGGCATGCGCCACCTCTGCCCAGCTATGCCTCAACCTCCTAAGTAGTTCTTCTCTACCTCTCCTCTTCTCATAGACTCCGTGGTTTCCGCCAGCAGAGAGATTGCAGCCTTCTTCCCTGACTTCAGTGAACAGCGCTGGTATGAGGAGGAGGAACCCCAGCTGCGCTGTGGTCCTGTGCACTACAGTCCAGAGGAAGGCATCCACTGTGCAGCTGAAACAGGAGGCCCCAAACCAGCCTAGTAAAGTCCTGTCAGTCCCTGAGAAGGTGGGCTGAAGGCACTGTTCCTGTTGGACCTCACCACCTGCTGGAAGCTGACCACAGCTCAGCTGCTGCGGTCTAGCTCTATCTACCTCTTCTGTGGAGTATTCATGGGTGTTCAGGAAGGATGGTGATGCCTCTTTTTACAAAGGACTGTCCTGCTTCCTCCAGAAAGAGCTGCCTATTGACTAGTCAGGAAAATGCAGTGCCTGTGTAACCAGCATCTGACCTGGCTTCCTTAGTAAACACTGTGCTACTGAATGCTCTAGACTGGCAGTATTTCTGTACAGGCTTTCTCTCAGTCCTTCACGGGAGTCCTTGCATCTGCCCTGAAGCCAGGTTTCTGATCTGCACTGAAGAGAGACTCCTGTAAGACTCTCTCAGCGGGTTGGTTATGGAGCACATATACACACTCATTCACAAAGTTCAGTATGCACTCAAACCATGCTGTGTACCTCAGCACAGGGCTGTGTCCTAGGAAGAGGCACCTCTTTGATCCAAGGTGCCTCTGTGCTTCTGCCCAGTGAAGGTATGTTTTAATGAAGCTGGGTAATAAGGCAGGATTTCTGATTTCCACATAGGTACTAAAAGTAGTTATACCTCCACTATATCAACACGACAGTTAATGCTTTGTGGCATTACAGCAAATGTCAACGGTCCAAGATGCCGGAATGTATTCCTGGTTATCTGTCAGCTGACTGTGCTTCTGTTACTTTGACCCAGGGTTACTTGCACAGCTATATTCATTGGGTAAATTGATTATGGTAGGTCATCCTGAGCTGCTCAACACAACTTGTTTCAGGTGCCCAGAGGGCTGGCTCATATTACAGTTCAGGAAGCTTTTGCTTATGCCTGAGTTAGAGGATAAAGATTCTGGGATGTGGTGGCACATGCCTTTAATGTCAGCACTCAGAAGGTAAAGATAAGTGGGTTTCTGTGTGTTCCTCAGCACAGGACTGTGTCCAAGGAAGAGGACTGGCTGGCTTTGAACACACAGAAAGAGGTTCTGTAGTGACATTCAGCTCTAAGGCCTGATGTCCACATCTGAGGTGCAAATCCACAACTAGAGCCATCTTCCAAACAGTACATCCAGGTATGAGAGCTGAGCACACTGCTAAAGCTAAGATCTAGATCTAATGTCAAACCCACTGTTCTAGGCCATCCCATTTCAACACACATGTACAGCTCCAAGCCCAAATTCCTAGTTGATACATGCTGTTATAGGTCAGTATCCCAAAGATGTAACTTTAGAACACTTGTGGCCTAAATTGTACTCCCTACCACAGTTTATAAGCTGAATTCCTAATTCCAAATATTTCAGAATATGAGTCTATTTGGAAGTAGTCATTGCAGACATAATTAGTTATGGATAACCCCAAGTAAATAAATAAATGTAATTTAAGACTTGAGATTTAAAAAAAGCAATTTAAAAATATTCTTCAGAATAAATATATGAGCATAACAATAACAACACCCCCAGATGAAACAACATAAAAGTAAGACCACATCAGGTTGTCCAGTTAGAAGCAAATTCAAATGATGAATTTATACTGAAACAGAGGAAGAAAGCAGGTTTGAAAGCAAATGGAACCAGGCCAATTCAAAGGAAGTGAAAGCAGTTCCAGATAGACACAGCCAGATACAGGGAACAAATCAAAACTATTGGGTTCAGAGTTGTGTCCAATGAAAGAGCTTCTGACAGACACTCTTGAGGATAAGACCCTTAGTCAAGAACCAAGCTGTAAGTCCCAACTCCCTTATAGGGAGTGGTTTGGTTGGTACCGGGCCATAGGTGACGGTTTGTGTCATGTCTTTTGTGTTGAATTTTTCTGTTGGGGTGTGGTTGTCTTGACTTCCTCTTCTTCTGAGCTTACTGGGATATTGTTTTCTGTGACTCTTCCTAGAGGAATATCTGCATGAAGTTCAGCTCTGGGAACTGGTGGTTCCTGTTATTGACTATGGGAAGAGTTTCGGAAATGATCCCGTCTTGCCTGTATGCCGACAGGACCACAGGTGGAGCTAGACACTTGCCCCAAGGCGACCAGATGGAGTCAAAATGTTGGTCACCTGTGGGTTCTATGAGCTTTCTGGATACCACACTTCAGACCCAGGGAAGTGTGGAGGCTGTGGTTAGAGCCACAGACCTAAAGTAACCTCTGAGACCACTCAGGTCCTAGAGTGGCCAAGGGGACTTGAAAACCATAAGAACTCAGAGGTCTGCCTACCTCTGCCTCCCCGGTACTGGGACTAAAGATGTGCACCACCACCACCATTCCTTAAAATATTTTACCTGACAGTCATACAGATGTTAGGTCAGATATAGGTAAGCAATAAATGGATGTTTAGGGGCTGGAGAGATGGATTCATGGTTAAGAGCACTTGCTATTCTTGCAGAAGACCTTGGGTTTAGTTCCCAACACCTACATCTGGCAGTTCACAACTGCCTGTAACTCTAGTTCCAGGAGTTCTGACATCTCTTCTAGCCTCTACAGGTAGCAGTATGTGTGTGTGCATATGCACACACACAAATCTTTTTTTTTTCTTTTTTTGGTTTTTCAAGACAGAGTTTCAGCCAGACAGTGGTGGTGCACTTTAATCCCAGCACTTGGGAGGCAGAGGCAGGTGGATTTCTGAGTTTGAGGCCAGCCTGGTCTACAGAGTGAGTTCCAGGACAGCCAGGGCTATACAGAGAAACCCTGTCTCAAAAAAAAAAAAAAAAAAAATCAAAAAAAGACAAGAGTTTCTCTGGTTGGCTCTAGCTGTCCTAGAGCTCACTCTGTAGACCAAGCTGGCCTTGAACCCAGAGATCCACCTGCTTCTCACTTGCAAGTGCTATATACCATCACTACCCAGCTAACCTTTTTTTGGAGGGAGAGGGGAAGGTTCAAGACAGGGTTTTTCTGTGTACCCTTGGCTATCTTGGAACTTGCTCTGTAGACCGGGCTGGCCTCCAACTCACAGAGATCCACCTGTCTTTGCCCCCTGTGCTAGGATTAAAGATAAGTACTCCACTGCCTGGCTATAAACCTTGTGTAAGTGGACCTCTTGCCCTGCTGCCTTACATACACCTAAATGGACAGCTCCCTTCCTTTCTCTCACACACACAGAGCACATAAAATTATAGCACACACATGGGCTCAGAAAGCCTCCACAGGTAAAGACAATGAATACAAAAGCCACTGAGAGAAGTTTCTTTCACCAAGTTTATTATTTTAGGGATCCAGAAACAGGCCAAGGCAGGCCTACTGCTCTGTCTCAGGTGCAAGTTTCTGAAAAAAATCCTTAATTTTCTGGCCAATTTTCTTAAGCTTCTCACCAATCTTCTCCCCACCTTTTCGGAGGAGTCCAGCCAGCCGGGAAACTTTCTTGAATCGAAAAGGCTGTATACCAGGCTGTGTACCAGGAAGAAATGGGTTCCTTGTGGGTCTGGTTCCAGGGCCACCCAAGGTCCTTCCCCACCTAGACCATACTTCTGGGATACTCCAAGAACCTCTGGACCCTATTCAGCCTTTGGGACATGCAGTTGGATCCTTAACCCCAATAAAATGAGAATCCGGAGCCTAGGAATAGCAAGGGGCTCCCGAGGGTCTGAGAAAGCATACCCTAAGAGAATGCTCTGAGCTTTAGCAGGACTCAGAATATCCACTAGAGTGTGTTAAACCCCAGGTGAAAAAGTCCTCACCCTGGAGTCCTGTCAGTCATAGTGAGATCTAAGAATCTGCATCCCTAACAAGTTCCTATGTAGCCATATCTGGCCTAGAACCCATAGGGATCCTCTCACCTCTGCCTCCCAAGTAAGAGCCAAACTGAGAAGCACTACTCCAGGGAATGACAGATCCAGTCTGGAAGTTCAGGCTCAAGGGAGGGGCCAAGGGGATGGAGGGGAACTCTCTTTTCTGCTCCAGGTAGGAATAGGGACTAACTGGTTTCAGGATAACCCATGTTCCATCCCCTCACCATCCCCTGCATCCCACTCACCCCATTACAGCTGATGTCAAAAGACTCTGAGGCCGGGTTCAGGGTGACTGTCCCCATACACTGCTTCACCACCTTAGAAGAGAAAACCCATGGTCAAACTGGAATCCTTTTGCCATAACCCCTAGTCCACTGGATGGAAATATTCCCTTGGGACTCCTTGACTAGTTCCTCAAGAGGGACCCCCACCCCCAGCCCCTCTGCCTTACCCCCTGTTCCTTGAAGGCACATTGCTCAGGTAGCTGCTGCGCTGCCTTGGCACACACAGTCTCCTTCACTCGGAACCTCACATACTTGGGAGTATCTGGGTCCTCATCCTGGTCAGGGAAGAAAGTAGGGAGACTAGGCTCAGGCCCAGTCTCAAAACTTGAAGGATCAGTCTCCTGACATGCACCAACAGGGTGGCCCTCCAGCACTACATGCTGGGTGCTGAGACAGGAGCTATTGCTGAGGTACAGAGGGAGGAAAAAATGAACCCCCTCTTCTCCCCCCCACCCCCCAGTGAATGGGATCAGCCCTCAGGCAGCTCCCCGTCTGGAAAGGGAGAAGGAAACAAGGATGAGGCACACCCCTAGGGACCTCAAGCTCAGGTAGTGCCCCTCATTGGATATGGAAAAACTTAAAGCAAAAGAAGCCAATTCCCAGGGCCAAGATTCCACCCCGGTCCCTGCGATGGAAGTCCCAGGTATCTTATGCCACAGCAGGTATTCCAAGGCTGAAAGCTGGCAGTCTGAAAGGAGACACAGATTTATGGAGTCTCCTGGGAAAAGGAGAGACCACATTAAAAGGAGGAGGTGCCTTGAATTAGAACTTGGCTCTTCCTCTGCCTCACCCCTTGGGACTCAGAATCCAGGTCCAGGAGACGGTAGAGGTTGGTGTCCAAGGACTGCTGGTTGAAGTCATCCACAGCACGGAGCACAGCCTCCCTGTAGCTGAGAGTCTGGGAGATGGCTAGAGGCAACCCCAAGCCCAGTAGCAACAGCAGTGATAGTGATCGCCACAGGGAAGGGACGTCCCTATGGAACTGCATGGTTCCCAAGACTGCCTCCTCCAGGCCACGAGAGCTTCATTTATTCTCATCCTGAACCTGATGCAAAGTTGCAAACAGAAGCCTTCCTGGCCCACCCTGCCCCTGCCAGGGTGTGTGTGGGCTAGGGCTTGCTTCAGACCCTTGTTGCTTCACGAGACTCTGGGCAGTGAGTGAAGTCAGCTAACATGCCAAATGAAGAAATAATTTCCCCATCTTCCTGAGATGGCCTTGGCTTCTCCTGGGCCCCAGAGGGATTGTCATATCCAGTATTGCTCAAGGAGGTAAGAAAAAAAACAAGAAAGGAAGAGAGCCAGTGACTGTCATAAATCTGTTTATTCCTTAGGAATGAGCCTAGATTTAGTGTTCACTGAGTCTCTGTGGACATTTGAGTAAGTGACAGTGGCCAACCCACCCAGAGACCCATCCTCCCAAGGGAGAAATTACCCCTGCCATTCAAGGCCCTAATACCCTGTTCTCTGGGTCGGATCCTCGGGACAATTGAAGAATCTGGAAGCACAGGGCCAAGAGGAGATGGAGACTGGTAACCAGCATTGCCACTCCCTAAGTGATATGATGACCAGCCTGTACCAATGTGAACAGTTTATCTGGTGCTGGGACTTGAACCTGGGGCTATGATCATCATGGAAGCATGAAGGCATCCATGGCACCAACCGTGGCTTTCTAGATCCATCAGCAGTAACCACACCCTCTCCTGAATCCTTCTCAGCTGTCTTTCTCAAGATAAAAAATGTCCCTATCCTCCTGTTCATGTGGCCTTTCGCCTACTAAGCCCATGAAAGGCCACCTACGTTGACTGAGTGAGTATTTCTACTTGCTCTTACATTTAAAATCCCTGCGTACTGGCCAGGCTTTTCTGGATCCAGTGACTACCCTCAAACTTTGTTTTACTGCATGGAATCTTAGATTACTCCTCTGTTCCCTGGACTGTCCCTGCCCTGTCACCCCTGCTTTGCCTCTTCCCCCACATCTCCTCCAAAGACTGTTTTCTTAACATTAGGGCTTGAGGGTTGCATCTTGGGCCATTTCTGTCCCTAGGAGTCAGATCTTCCTAGGCATAGCACCTCTCAGAACATAAGTTACAATGAATTGGTATTACATGATCTGAATCTCTAAGTTCATGGTTCCTATAAATGCAGGTATGGTGGCCCATGCCTTTTATGTCAACTCCTAGAAGCCTGAGGCAAGAAGACGATGAGCTCAAAGCCTTACTGGACTACCAGGTGAAACCCTATTTCAACTCCCTCCACCCCCACAAAAAAAGAAATGTGCCTGGGAATGTAGATCAGTTAGAGTGCTTGACTACAGCATACATAGCCCCAGGTTCAAGTCCCAGCACGATATAAACTGTTCACATTGGTACAGGCTGGTAATCGCATCACTTAGGAAGTGGAGGCAGGAAGACCAGAATGTCAAGGTCATCCTTAGCTACATCAAGTCTGAGGCCAACTTGTGCTGCAATGAAAGCCTGCCTCAAAAGTAAAGAAATAGATACATAGGTAGATAGATGAATAAATAAACTAACATTTAAAAGAAATACGTGTCTATGTAAGTGTATGCCATGTAAACGTGCATACCTGAAGACTGAAGAAGGCAATGGATCCCCTAGAGCTGGAGGTAAGTCAAGAGAGCCCCTCAATGTTAACAGGAACCTACTAGGAAGAATATCAAGTGCTCCTAACCACTGAGCAATGCTTCAATCCAACGTTAGCATTATTATCATCATCATTATTATTAAAAGATGTATTTGTGTGAGGACATTGTAGCTGTATTCAGACACACCAGAAGACGGCATCAGATTCCATTATAATCCCACCGCCATGTGATTGCTAGGAATTGAACTTAGGACCTCTGGAGAAGCAATCAGTGTGCTCTTAACCATTGAGCCATCTCTCTAGCCACTCTCGCCCCAACATTCTTTTTTTAAGCCATAAAAAGAAAAGATTCCCATGGGGCCTCTCACCTGATTGCTGATTACCCACTGCCTGAGTCCAGATCTCAAAGCCGGAAAAGCAACCTAATGATTCCTTCTTCCTCTGGGGACACTTTCCCCTCACTTCCCACAACACCACCTTGCTTCCCCCCAGCTTTCCCTCACCTGAGTTGTTATCAAAATCTCTGGGTTACACCTCCCTCAACCATAGACCATCCTCGACACAGCAGTCCAGAAGCCCCCTGCAGTCACAGATGTGGCCATCTGAATCCGCTACCATCAGCAGCACATTCACCTTCCAGCCCACTGCAGGACCTGCATCTTTCTTTTCCCCCACAGCTCTTACCATAACCCTCTGCACTTCCAGATGCCAGAAAGCCACACACACCAGCCACTCTACTCACCGCTCTGCTCACTCAGCTTCTGTTCCCGGCGTGGTGTTCCCCATTTCTTGTGGTGGCGGCTATTTTTTATTTGTTTATTTTTATTTGTTATTTGTATTGTGGGAATGCAAATTAATTGAACTACTGATGCTAAAATACGTAAGACTGCACTATTTCAATATTAGGTTGGTCATTTTATTTTATTATTTTGAGACAGGGTCATTATGTAGCCCAGGTTGGCCTGAAACTCAATATATAGCAGCCAAAGATAACTCTAACTCCTGGTCCCTCTCTTCCAACCTCCAAAATGGTGGTATTGCAGGCATTTGCCAACACACTTGCATTTTTGTTTGTTTGTCTTGTTTTGTTCAGTGTGGATGTGGATATGTGTGCATTGGTATGTTCATTGTGGTCCGACTCACAAGCTGGTATTATCTGGTGTTACAGATAAGCACAACCACTTAGCTTTGTTGATTATACTGTGCCTTCCTGGTGAGAAAACACACAATCTTCATCCCCAAATGTCAAAAGCAACAAGCCATTGCTAAATTAAAGAGGAACAGAGACCAGAGAGATGGTTCAATGGGTACACAGAACATACAACCACTCTCACTAGGAGGGCATGCTCATGTGCGCGCACACACTCGTTCGTGCACACACACACACACACACACACACACACACCAAATAGTCTTTTTTTGTTTGTTTGTGTTTTCAGGACAGGTTTCTTCTGTGTAGCCCTGGCTGTCCTGGAATTCACTTTGTTGACCAAACTGATGTCAAACTCAGAGATTCACCAGCCTCTGAATGCTTTAATCCCAGCGTTCAGTAGGCATAGGCAGCCAGACTTCTGTGAGTTCACAGCCAGTCTGGTCTACATAGTGAGTTCTAGGCCAGATAAAATCACAAAATACAAAAACAAAAACAAAACAACAACAACAACAAAATTAAAGCAGCAATAGTTACTATAAATTAGGCCTGTGGCCAAATTCGCACAGTTAAGATTACTTTTGGGCCCGGAGAGATGGTTCATTGGTTAAGAGCACTGGCTGTTCTTCCAGAGCTCCTGAGTTCAATTCCCAGGAACCACATGATGGTTCACAACCGTCTAAAAATGAATCTGATGCCCTCTTCTGGTGTGTCTGAAGACAGCTACAGTGTACTCAGACATTAAAAAAAAAAAAAAAAAAAAACATTAAAAAAAAAAAGACTACTTTCCACAGTCACAGTCACAGAATTTATCCACCACATGTCAAGCATCACATGTGAGACAAAATGCTAAGAGTAAAGATTTTACCCCTGCATGTTTAGAATGTAAACATGTATACATACTGTAAATATGTATGTGCTTTAACAAGTAGTGGACTCACAGTAGGAATCTACAGTGATTTGCCAACATTGTTAAATACCTTTAGAGATTTGTTTTTATAATTTTTAATCATCTGTGTGTATGAATGTATGCACATGTTGAGTGTATGCCTGTGAATATATGCTTATGAGTACAGTCTCCCTCAGAGGTCAGAGCCATCGGCTGCCCCAGAGCTGCAGTTAGAAGTGGTTGTGAGCCACACGACATGGCTACTGGGAATCAGACTTGGGTCCTGTGCAGGAGCAGTATATGCTCTACCATCGAGAAATTCCTCCAGCCTCTGTTAAATCATTTTCTAACCGTTTGAAGCCATAAATTTCTTGTAGAGTTCCACTATTCACATAACTATAAACATCACTTTTCTCAACAAAAGAAGAAGGTAAACATACGGAATCCAAGGGGCTGAAGAGATGGCTCAGCAGTTAGGAGCACTGTCTGCTCTACCAAAAGGTCCTGAGGTCAATTCCCAGCAACCACCTGGTGGCTCATGACCATCTGCAATGGGATCTGGTGCCCTCTTCTGGTGTGCCTTTTTTTAAAGATTTATTTATTTAATGTATGTGAGTACACAGTCGCTGTCTTCAGACACACCAGAAGAGGGCTGTGGGACCCTTAGGGACTTAGACAGGACACTTTGGAGGTGGCAGCTTAGGTGAATGTTGAGGATTGCACACTTGGGCCTAAGAGGAGGAAGGAGAAGTGGGCTCTGTGCAACCTGGTTTCCTGATGCAGGTATTGCCCCAGTGACCTCTTGGTCAAGCAGCCTTGCACATAGGGCCCTTTATAGCAGCAGAGAAAGGGACAATCCAAGGACATGGAGCCCAGTATTGTTCGGCTGGTTCCTTCACTTTCCTTATTGGCTTCCAGACTTCCATGTTGGTCTCTCTTTTCTTTTGTCACCATCCCAAAATGACTGAGAAAAAAAAATCTGAAGAAAGGAAAGATTTGCTTTGTTCGTCTCTTCAGCTCATCTTGTGGGGAAGGCATTGGCAGAGAGCAGCTCACTTCAGGGCAGCCAGGGAACAGGGGTGAAGGATGGGGAGGAAGAGAGACAGGGAGAGAGAACACCTACACTTTTGTTTCCTCCTTTTGTAGTGTGTGTGTGTGTGTGTGTGTGTGTGTGTGTGTGTGTGTGTACCTATATGGAGGGCTGAGGACAACTTGTCAGAGTTCTTTCCTTCCATCGTGTGGGCTCCAGGAATCTAATTTAGCTCCTCAGCCTTGGCAAGAAGCATGCTTAGCTGCTGATCCAGCTCCCTAGCCCAGACTCTTCAGCCTACAGGCTAGCACATTTCAGGGCTTCCCTCCTCAGTTACTCCTTCCTGGAAGCCCTCTCACGAACATCCCCAGAGAGGTACTTTACTAACCTAGGGGCTTCTTTATGCAATTAACTGGGCCAATAGGAACAATCTTCTCAAGCCAGGCATGGTGGCATGCACCTGAATCTCAGCACTGGATAGGTGGACACAGGAGGACTCAAAACTCAAGGTCATCCTCAGCTAACAAGGGCTAGCTCAGAGCCAGCCTGACCTATAAGACGCCTTTTGCAAAACAAAACAGAAATCTGGTCTGAGAGATGTGTGCCTTCCCCATCTGAGCCCTGGCACAGATCTAGAAACAACTCCTCTCCAGGGCTCTGTACATACTGACTGCTCATTTTAAAGCTTATCAGTTGCATGGCCTTTCAGGCAAGCTTGGCTGTTAGTGATCTCTACTCTAAACTGGGTGGGTGAGAACAGCTTAGCAAAGTTGGTGTGGAAGGTCACAGCTGGACTACAGCATTAGCAGGGGCTTAGTGTTTTCTGTTCCTTTGTAGCTGGCCCTAAGCTGGTTAGGAACATCCCTGAAAAGAAATCATTAGGTTTTCATTCTTTTTTTTTAAGATTTATTTATTTTAAGTATGTGAGCACACTGTCACTGTCTTCAGACACACAGTAGAAGAGTGCATCAGATCCCATTACAGATGGTTGTGAGCCACAATGTGGTTGCTGGGATTTGACCTCAGGACCTCTGGAAGAGCAGGCAGTGCTCTTAATCACTGAGCCATCTCTCCAGGTTTTCTTTCTTACAAACTAATGTCCTCTGAGAAGTCACAGTCCTCTAAAGTGAAGATTTCAGAGCTGGGCATCGTGACATAAGCCTGCAATGCTAGTACTTGTGCATTTGAGAACACAATAAACTAAAGAGGGGGAGGAGGAAGAGGAGAGGAGGAGGGGGAGGAGGAGAAAAAGAAAGAAGGAGGAAGAAGAGGAGGAGGGAGGAGGAAGAAGGAGGAGGAAAAAGGAGGAGAAGGAGATATTTTCCCTATTGGGGACCAGAGGCTCAGTTGGCCAAGTGTAAGCAGCACACAGTAAGCCATGGGTTTAATCCCAAGAATTGCATACACTGAGTGTGGCCATTAGTGGAAATGAACACCACTGCTGTCTTCTGCTCCCAAGTCCTGGCTGATGAACCCAGTCCAAGCAGCCCTAGCCTCAAAACCCTGGTAGCCACCAATGTCCCCAGACCTGCACCCTGAGAGATGCCTAAAGCTGGCCTTAACCAAAGCCCAAAGTATGTGTAAGGAGATACAGTTCAATTTACAGGCCTGGGCCTTCCTTCTAAATCTTCATTCACCAACAGGAGATGTCTGTTGTCCTTTGGAATGGGGAAGGCTGGGTGGGATGTGAGGTAGGAAAGGGATAGGCCTTGGGAAGCCTTAGAATTTCCCAAATGACTACTCCCTGGGGACAAGAAAGCCTCAGGTTAGCATCAATCCTGACAGAACCTAGGCAAGTATCTGTGCAGCCATCTCTTCCCAGGCCACATAACCACCAAGCCTGACAGGCCTGCACTGAAAGGGAAGAACTGGCTCCTGCAGGTGGTTCTCCAGTTTACAGATGTATAAACATACACACACATATATACACACACTCACACTCCCTCTCTCTCTCTCTCTCTCTCTCTCTCTCTCTCTCTCTCTCTCTCACACACACACACACACACACACACACTCATACACAGACATACACACACTCTCTCTCACATACACTCTCTCACACATACATGTGTACACACACTCTCACACACATACATATTCTCACTCACTCTCTCGTTCTCTGTCTCTCTCTCTCTCTCACACACACACACACACACACACATACACACACACATGCACACACACACACACAAATTGAATTTTAAAACAATTTTAGGCCCCAGGCTGTGGTGGTACACACCTTTAATCTAGCACTCAGGATGATGAGGCAGGTAGATCTCTAGTGAGTTCAAGGCCAGCCTGGTCTACAGAGAGAGTTCCAGGATAGTCAAGGCTACACAGAAAGACCCTGTCTAGAAAAACAGACAAAGCCAGGTGGTGGTGCATGCCTTTAATCCCAGCACTTAGGAGGCAGAGGCAGGCAGATTTCTGAGTTCAAGGCCAGCCTGGTCTACAGAGTGAGTTCCAGGACAGCCAGGGCTACACAGAGAAACCCCGTCTCAAAAAACCAAAAAAGAAAGAAAGAAAGAAAGAAAGAAAGAAAGAAAGAAAGAAAGAAAGAAAGAAAGAAAGGAAGGAAGGAAGGAAGGAAGGAAGGAAGGAAGAAAAGA
>NW_021620106.1:813042-817453 GCF_004785775.1 Grammomys surdaster | reverse complement strand
AAAGAAAAGAAAAGAAAAGAAAAGAAAAGAAAAGAAAAGAAAAGAAAGGAAAAGAAAGGAAAAGAAAAGAAAAGAAAAGAAAAGACAGACAAAACAAAAATTTTAGGTGAGGCATGGTGACACATACCTTTAAACCCAGCACTCCAGAGACAGAGGTAGGGAGATCTGAGTTTGAACCCAGCCTGGTCTACATACAGAGTTCTGAGTAGCTAGAGCTACACAACGAGACCCTACCTCAAAAACGAACAAACAAACAACAATAATCAAAAAAGCAGAGAAAACAGTTCACTGGAACAGCTGTGAGGGTCCCAGTCAGGTAAACTCACTGGACAATAACAAGGCTGAGCCTCTGCCCAGATTGACCCTGAGAGTTAATGCTGAGAATACCTGAAGAAGACAGTTTTCCTGGAGAGAGCTGGATACACAGCTCTAGGTGGTCATGATCACCCACTGAGGGGCCTCAAGCTAAGGAGATAGTCATGCTAGCCAGAACCCCCTCGATTATAGACCTAATCCAGTTCTTAAGCTTCCAACAGCCACCACACACACACACACATGCACACACATTTGCACACACACTAAGCTGAGGCCGGGCACAAGTCTACCCTGCTTTGTAACTCCATGAAATGAACAGGGGGCTGGCTCTACTGGGTGAAGCAGGAGCTTCTCAGACCGTGAGGCCATGCTCCACACAGCAGGATTCTCTATGCAAAGCCCAAGGATTTCTGTGAACCTCGCTTTTCTGTTTCTCGGCCTCTCAATAGAGCTCATCAAAGAGCTTGAGGAATTGCTACAGAAAGGGGAACTGTTTTCTTCTGATTAGCTCTGATTTTCTTAACTCTGCTCCTTTCTACAAAACACACATAAAAGATGGCAAATGACCCCTGCCTCAATTCCCTTCGAGGAAGGCACTTCTCAAGAATACAAAGCAAAAGAAGAAGAAGAAGAAGAAGAAAAGGAGGAGGAGGAGGAGGAGGAGGAGGAGGAGGAGGAGGAGGAGGAGCAGCAGCAGCAGCAGCAGCAGCAGCAGCAGCAGCAGCAGCAAAGGAGAATGGACAGATGGCTGCTTGGTTAAGAGCACTGACTGCTCTTCCAGAGGACCCAGGTTCAATCCCCAGCACCCATATGGCGGCTCACAACTGTCTACAACTCCAATTCTAGGAGTTATAGAACCCTCACACCATACCAATGTACATAAAATAAAATTAAATAAATTATTTTTAAAAATACAAAAGGACAGTCATGGATACTGACCCCCAATCCCACCTTCCCATCCCCCACTTTCCTCCCACATAGTGCCTCGCCTAACATGAATATTTGTCAAACAGCTATGGGCAGATGAAGAAAGAGGAGGACAGGGCTTCAGGGGTAGGAGGGAGCCTCAGGAAACCATGTCACCTACGAAGGCCCAAGGATTGAGAAAGGCAAGGGCACCATGAAGACACCACAAAGAACCCAGTTTCCAGATCTCCAGCTCCTCTTTGCCCCCAGTACATACTTCCCTTCTAAGTGAACCACGAAGCAGGGAGCTAGCCCCCACGTACAGGCTAGACAGAGTGCTTAGCTGCTTCCCAGTGCCTCCAACTATTAGGAGAACCCCAGAAAGCTGCAAGAAAACTCAGCCCCCAGTGGCTGCAGCTACTCACATCGGTAATCTCAGTACTCAGGAGCCTGAGGCATGATCACATGAACTAGGAAGCTAGCCTCGTCTACACAGCAAGATCATGCTTTGGTAATGCATGAGGAAAGGAGTGAAGAGGAGAAAAAAAAAGAAGAGAAGGGACAGGAAGCAGAAGGAAGGAAAGAAAAGGAAGGAAGAGCCCCGGAAATAAGAGTCTTCCTTTAGTTACCTACACGGCTCCCTGTCCACAATGGCCTCCGCTCACTGCCCTCTCCCTCTGTGCCAACACACACAGACCTCATCACCTTTGCCCACTAGAGAATCACGTCTCCCAGAATGTCCACTGCTGGACACTAGTTTTGTAGTGGGCTATGTGAACATAACCTTCATACTAGGTTAGCATTAGGCAGGGTGTGGGACACTGAGGATCAATAAGACAAGCATACTGTATTTAGGCTACTTTTCATGACTAGGAAGTGAACTCAGAGCCTCACACATGCAGACTTCTAAAGAGCATGCGCACTACATGCTCTCTCTTGCTAGCACCTTGAATGGGTGGACTTAGGCAAAACTGGGACCAACAGCTGTCAAGATGCTGCTACATAAGATGAACGGCCAGTGGAAATTAACGATATAGCTGTGGGGTTCCTAGCCCTGAGCATGTCCCTCCATGAGATGAGATCGGGACTCAGATCCCAGGGACTGGTGGGCATTTATTTTACCATACATACATGCATTTAGCTATCTGCTCAGGCCCTTCTAGCTGTCTTTTCAGATGGTGACTCAATTCTTGACCAGAGTATTTGCCAGCAGGGAACGCGCGCCCTCTAGTGGTCTTCCTCGGTCTAGAGGAAAAGACCTCAACCTCATCACTCCAAAACTTCAGTCAGTCTGTCTTTCCCAAGGAAGACAGAAGAAGGGTAATGGCTCCTAGGAAACCTTTATAAACCCACTGCCTTCAGTATTCTATTTACACGCTGAGTCCTCATTCACTATAAACCTTTCTCCTGGTTGCTATGAACCATGTTTTAGGCTGTTGCTACTCATGCTGCCCCACAGGAGCACTCCGCTCCTCCAGGAAGCCCAAGGCCATCTTCGCCCCTAAGCCTGAATCCCACTCTGGAGGAGTCAAAGGGCTCTCTCAAATGTGTTCTCCCTAAAACCGTGGTTCTGTTCTTTTCAGAACAACTGGAAAGACAATTGATATCTGGAGAGTGGCATCTTTGGAACAAGGCTCAGCCATGAAGGGGTGGGGTTGGGGATATGACTGAAAAGGAAAGTAGTGTCAAAAGAATGTGGTTGTTTGTTTGTTTTGAGACAGGATTTCTCTGTGTAACCTGGTTGTCCTGGAACTTGCTCTGTAGACCAGGCTGACCTCGAACTTAGATATTGGCCTGTTACTGTGGCAGAATGAAAGGCGTGTGCCACCACCGTGGCTTTAAAATGGTTTTTAAAACTTGAATATACATGGGGCTAGAGAGATGGTTCAGTGATTAAGAGCACCGACTGCTCTTCCAGAGGACCTGAGTTCAATTCCCAGCAATCACACGGTGGCTCACAGCCATCTGTAATGGGATCTGATGCACTCTTCTACTGTGTGTCTGAAGACAGTGATAGTGAGATCACATACATAAAATAAGTAAATACATCTTTAAAAAAAAACTTGAGCCAGGCAGTGGTGGTGCACACCTTTAATCCCAGCACTTGGACTCAAGTTGTCCTTCTTGGGAGCAAGAACCATCTTTTTTTTTTCTTTTTTCTTTTTTTTTTTTTGAGACAGAGTATCTACTAGCTCAGGCTTACCTTGAACTCCCATCCTATTGGAGGGTGACTCTGAACTTCTGATCCTCCTGTCTGTGCCTCCTGAGTATAGCACATGAATTTTTGATGTGCTGGGGACTGGCCCCAGGCATGCTAAGCTAGTACTATCATTTGAGCTGTATCTCCAACCCAGCCTTTATTTATTTCATTTTATTATTTTTTTCTGAGACAGGGTCTCACTATGTAAGTCTGACTGACCTAGAACTTGCAGCTTGCTATGTAGACTATGCTGATCTAGAACTCCAGATTATCTGACTGCCTTTCTTTCCCAAGCATATTCTGTTTCTTTTTCTGTTTTTTTAAAGAAGTTTATGTGTCTGAGTATTTTTCCTGGATGTGTGTCTGTGCACCACATCATGCCTGGTGTCTGCTGAGGTCAGAAGAGAGTGTCAAGTCCCCTGGAACTGGACTTTACAGATGATTGTGAGCTGCCCTGTGGGTGCTGGAAATTGAACCCCGACTCCCTGGAAAATCACCTAGTGCTCTTAATTTCTTTGCCATCTTTACAGCCTCATGTTTTGTTGATGTGGCTACTGGCTATTTGAATTTCTTCAAATTGTGGGAATTCGCTGAGCTCTTTACATATGTAATGTGTTCTCTATCTTGTCCTAATGGGTTTAAACAAAAACAAATGGCGTTGAGTTTAGAGCATTGCAGGCACCTGTAACTTTCTGATGGTTGGAACAGCATGATGTCATTTACAGAGGTCACAGTCAGAAACTGCATAATCAAGTTTTGTTTTTTTTCTGAGACAGGGTTTCTCTATGTAGCCCTGGCTGTCCTGGAACTCACTCTGTAGACCAGGTTGGCCTCGAACTCAAAAATCTGCCTGCCTCTGCCTCCTTACAAACTGGACCACCTCTACCCAAGTAGTTTCTTTCCTAGGTTTTGTGTCCTGGACTGGGCCTGAGACTTCTAATTCTTAATGCTGGTGCTCCCCAGACACAGTTTCCCAAAACTTCATTTTTA
>NW_021620106.1:812346-813032 GCF_004785775.1 Grammomys surdaster | reverse complement strand
TTAATGCTGGTGCTCCCCAGACACAGTTTCCCAAAACTTCATTTTTATTTCCTCTTTTCTCATGCAAACCAATCCTAAATCTCCACTCTCAGGGCCAAACCCTAAACTTTTCAGCTCCCTCCCAGAAGCCAGGTGATGGCTGACATCCCATCAGACAGGAAGTGTGGAGATAAGGAAAATCAGGAGTTCAAGGGTATCCTCAGTTGGGAGTTCAATTGGAGTTCAAGACCAGCCTGTGGTACATATATGATCCTAGTTTAAAACTGCACAATCCCTGCAGGAGTCAAGTGAGCTTTGATGAAGTGGTACCATGTGCTTGAGTCGCATTCTGGAAATCATGCTTAAAACAGAAAAGATTCCCTCTCCTACCTTACCTCTCAGTTATCAAGAACCAAGGAAAAACAAAACAAACAAAAAAACCAAGGAAATCTACCTCCAAAGGCTCCCAAGGTTAGTCTCTTCCTCTTTTCCTGAGGCCTCAGGCTCAGGATCTCCCAAACAGCCAGGATAGTCCTCAACTGGTTCCTCAGCCTTTCCCTCTTCCCCAACCCCGCACATCTGATCTTGTTATCAGCCATCTCCACACCCTTTGCTGACAAGTCCTAGCCTAACCCCCTAGCAAGACCTAACTCCTAGCAAGACCTAACCCCTTCAAGACCTAACCCCTTCACGACCTAACCCCTTCA
>NW_021620106.1:807937-812336 GCF_004785775.1 Grammomys surdaster | reverse complement strand
AACCCCTTCACGACCTAACCCCTTCAAGACCTAACCCCTTCAAGAACGTCTCTTCCTCCAACCTGAGTCCCTCACAACCACTCCCTGTTGCAGCTCTGTAGTTCCCGGCCAGAGCCACATTCCATCAGACAGCTAAGGGTTCTCCTCACCCTCATCCAACCATTTTCTAGGAACTCACACCTTCCAGCTTTGCAGCTTCACTCAGTCCCCTCTAGGAAGTCATCCTTCCCTCCCCACAAGACTCTCCTTCTGCCCTTCCTCCCAATCAATTCCTCCACAAGAGGCAACCATTATGGGGAAGATTCCACTACTCTAAGGATCCTTCAGGGCAAGGTGGAGGAAGCCTTTAAGCCCAGCACTCAGGAGGCTGAGGCAGAGGCAGGTGGATCTCTGCGTGTTTGAGGCCAGTCTGATCTGCATGGCAAGTTCCAGCTTAGCCAGAAGTACATAGTGAGACTCTGTCTTCAATTTTAGTAGATAGATAGATAGATAGATAGATAGATAGATAGACAGACAGATAGAGGATCCTGATGCTTTGCTTAGCTGCAGTGACCTTCCTTGACTCAGATTATATATATATATGCTCCCATTTAATTTTTTGAGACTGTATTTATTTTATATGTCTGAGTGTTTGTCTAATGTATATGGGTATCCTAACTCCCGGGTCTAAAGTTACGGATGGTTGTGAGCTGCCATGCGGGTGTTGGAAAATGAACCCAGATCATTTGGAAGAGTAGCCAATGCTCTTAATCACTGAGCCTGACCTCTCTACCCTTTTGCCCTTTATTTAGACCTAAAGCTCAGTGGGACATGGTGATTCATACCTATAATCCCAGTACTCAGTCAAATGAGGCACAGACTTGCTAGAAGTTGAGGCCTGGACTACAGAGAACAAGAATCAAGGTTTCTTAGTTTCAGGCAGAGTTGGTTCCGTTAAGCATCAGACAGATTTGTGATATAACTCAGTGCCTGAGAGTCTGCACAACAGTACTAAGCTCTGGGTTCGATCTCCAGAACCAGCAAGAGAAAAACAAGTTCTAAATATTTGTTGAATAAGAGTGAATGAATGAAACAGCGGGCTGGGGCTGGGGGGTGGGGGGATGCTGTTGAAACAAATGTAATGGAGGAAATCTTTTCAACAGGGAGTAGAGGGGCTGGAGAGATGCTCAGGGGTTAAGAACCCTGGCCGTTCTTCCAGAGGTTCTACGTTCAATTCCCAGCAACAACCACTTAGTGCCCTCTTCTGTCATATACTGGGCATAGTAATAGATCCTAAAAATCTCCAGCACTGTGGAAGGAGGACTATGAATTTGAGGTTAGCCTCTCAAAACAAAGCAAACATATATGTAAGTGCGTACACTTGAGAAGTGTAACAAGATCAGAAGTTCAAGGTCAGGAGGCTGAAGAAATAGATGGCTCGTAGGCTTTTCCAAAGGACCCAAGTCTGATTTCCAACACTCCTGTCAGGATGCTCACCTAGGCCTGTAAGTCCAGCACCAGAAGGATTCAACTCTTCTGGCCTGATTAGGCACTTAAGCACACATACACACATACACACCCCTGCACAAGTGCACTCACACACAATTAAACAAAAATAAATCTGGTCAGTGGTAGCATACACCTTTAATCCCAGCATTTGGAAAGCAGAAGTAGCCTGCTTTTTCTGAGTTCCAGGCCAGCTTGGACTACAAAGTGAGACCTTGCCTCAAAATATAAACTAACAAACGAACTAACAAATAAAATAACAACAAAATAAAATAAAAAAAGATTTTCTTTCAACAAAGACAAAAAAACAAAAAGTTCCATGTAGTTTATCTTCCTGTCATCTCCCACCTCATAGCAACCTCTAGGAAACCGTTTGGAATCAGCTACATAGGTCCAGACAACTCATTTCTTCTCATCTGTGGGTAGCTGAGGGTTCATCAGAAAGCACTCTGTGTCTGCCCATCCCCAATTGTCCCTTCGAGATTTTTCAGGCATCCACACCTTCTAGCCTCAGCGGCTTTCCTGAGGCCTCCCCCTGCCTCTCAACTGTGTATAACAGTGTATTACATGTTATATGAATAAACAATTTATTGAAATAAAAAAAAGCATTTTACTAAAAAACACTGAGTCTTCTCTTATGTATGCAAGGTAAGGAGAGTCTGTCACTTGTAACTTCAAGCTATACACATACAGACAAGTCATTCTTCTTACCTTTTTCTCTTGAGACATTCTGGATTCCTGGAACAGCAGAATGTCACAGGACAGATCACAACACACAAATACCAAGAAGAAGGCAGTTATCCATGAGGGTGGGACTGCCCTGAAGCAGAAGTAATCTTCTTCCAGGTTGGACCCTGAGAGATGCCAATGATGGCAGATGAGCAATTAGGACACCTGACAGTGATGGGTAAGACTGTATCTTAGTCGGGACTGCTTAATCCGACATTCTTGCCCTCTATTTAAACCTAATTCCCATGTCAGTACCCTAAAACAGACTTGAGGTCAGTGGACCCCTTTATATTTCTTCTTTCCAGCTTGGCCATATTGACTAAATCTCTGCATTTTACACCTCTCTTTAATTGGCTCATTGAGACACTGGAGGCAAAGAGTGGCTAATGACTCTGCCCTAAAAACTCTATTTGCATTTTTTTATGGACACAAGGTGTTAAAGTTACTCAAGTTGATCTTAGATTTGAGATTCCCTTACCTGAATTTCCCAAAGGCTGGAATTATAGGTATGCATCTGGTAAAATTTATTTTATTTTAGATTTATGTATGTGTATGAAGGTTTTGCTTACATGTACATATGTGGCCATGCCTGTTGCCCACAGAAGTCAGAATAGGGTCTGATCTCCAGGAACTGGAAACAGAGATGGTGTGGGTGCTAGGAACCGAACAGTATTTTCTATAAGAACACCAAGTGTTCTTAATCACAAAATCATCTCTCTAGACTCTTATTTTTTGAAACAAATCTCATTATATCCATGGCTAGCTTTGAATTTTACTATGTATCTATGGATGACCTTAAACTTCTGATCCTTCTGCCTAGACCTCACAAGTCCTGGGATGACTTAGGACTAGGGCTGGTTTCCTGTGCTGCTGAGAACTGAAACGTGGCACCTCTCTGCCAGCTGAGCTTTTCTTAAGCCTATTGGTAAAATTTTTTGTTTATTTTGAGACAGGGTCTCACTATGTAGTCTTGGCTGACCTGGAATTTACTATATAGACCAAACTGGCCTCAAACTCACAGAAATTTGCCTGCCTCTGCTTCTAGAGTACTGGGATTAAATTAAAGGCCTGTGCTACCACCCCTGGAAAAAAAAAATTTTTTTTGATAACTATTATTTTCTGTATCTTCAGTCATTTCAAATCACACAGGAGCTTGTAATTTTCACCTCTCCTTTCCCCATCCCTCCTTTTCTCTTTCTTTCTTTTCTTTTCTTTTCTTTTCTTTTTTTTTTTTTTTTTTTTTAAGACAGGTCTCACTGTGTAGCCCTGACTGCCCTGGAACTCACTATGTAGATCAGGCTGCCCTTGAACTCAAGTGCTAGGATTAAAGATGTGTGCTACCATGCTCATTTGTTTTCTGAGACAGGGTCTCAGGTAGCTCAGCCTGGCTTAGAATTCAAAGTATAGCTTACCAAAGCCAGACAACCTCCTGCTTGTAATGACTAGAGATGCTTTACAGGCTTTAGCAATAGGGGGTAGTTTAGAGTTACAGTTAGAAAGGCCAGTCTGGGAGGAGTCAGTGCTAGGGGGTTCACCTGAACCCAGCCCTAAAGAGGAGCAGAGAGAAGTGCTGCTTCCCACCTTGTGCACCAGGAGGGGTGGGAAGTTTACAAAGAGTACTTCCATTTAAGGAAAAGACTGTAGGTGCCAGTGCATTCTTCCAGAGCAAGAGTCCTGTTGGAAAGGGGAATGTAAGAGTTCTCTGAGAAGTATGGGGAACAGTCGGGGAAACCTATAAAAGAACATGGAGCCTGTGCTGGAAAATGTTGGCATTCCAGAGCAGGCACTGAACAATGAGGATGTGAATTAGTTTCCAGGAGAAGGCCACACCCTCGTAAAACAGTCTAGAAGGCTGATGACTGATTAAAACTTCAGACCCAGAATGTGGTGGCAAGTCTGGAGCCACATTATCTTGGGCTATCTTTAACCTTCTAAATAACTATTTATTGCCTATCTCTGTATTTTGCCTAACATCAGTATGACTTGCAGGTGAAACTCATTTTGCGCCGGGCAGTGGTGGTGCACACCTTTAATCCCAGCACTTGGGAGGCAGAGGCAGGCGGATTTCTGAGTTTGAGGCCAGCCTGGTCTACAGAGTGAGTTCCAGGACAGCCAGAACTACACACAGAAACACAGAAAAACCCTGTCTGGAAAAACCAAAAAAAAGAAAGAAAGAAAGAAAGAA
>NW_021620106.1:712010-807837 GCF_004785775.1 Grammomys surdaster | reverse complement strand
GGAATGTGCCCACAGTCTCCTTGCTTCCATCAGCCCATAGGCAGAGACTGTTAGATGAGAGGCTGGAGCTGTGGCTCAGTGGGTAAGGGGGCACTGGGATCCTACACAGAGACCATCTGCTTTGCTATTTGTAACAATGTTTTATTTTGTTTTAAGATGGGGGTGGGGGAGGTGTCTCACTGTGAAGCCTGGGTTAGCCTGGAGATTCACTATGTAGACAAGGCTAGTCTAGAACCCACAGAGGTCTGCCTCTCCTTGTTGGGACTAAGGTGTGTACCACCAAACTGAACCCACCAATGTATTTTAATTTCTATTTATTTCGGTTGTTTGTTTTTAAGACAGTCTATGTCTATAGCCCTGAGTGTCCTGAAACTCACTATGTAGACCAGACTGGCCTCCTCCTGTCTTCTGAGTTCTGATTTTAGAGGACTGTACCACCACCAGGCCCAACCACTGATGTATTTTTAAAGTACCTTGATTATAATTTTCTTTGTGCTATTAATAAAAGTATTGGGTGTTTGGGGAACCGGAATCTGTGTTCCTGGGCCACAGTCACTCATCTCTGGCTCCAGAATGAACTCCCATTCCCTTTGAAGTCGGAGCCATATTTTTGTATCTACAGCGTTGATAGCCTGTTCTCCAAATACCACGTACAAAACTTGTTACTCATAACAACCAATACAGCTACAGTTTCATTAATATAATTAAATCCTGGGGCCTCACTAGGCAAGGTGATTCATGTTTGTAGCCCCAGAATTTGGGAGTTAGAGGCAGGAAAATTGTTGCAAATTTGAGGCCAGTCCCAGCTATGTAGCAAGTTCCAGAGGAGGTAGCACAAAATAAAAACCAAAATTAAAAAGTCAGATCAGTAGTCCTCAAACCTAGCTGTTTCAAATGATCTAGAGAATTTTCTAATTATGTAAATTTCTGGCAGAACCTCATACTAGCCCAGGGGATCAGAATGTCTAAGGAGAGAACAGAGGCCTTTTTTCTTTCCTCCTGAGGCCTGAGGGGTGAAAGGCATGTACTGTTTCTACCAAGGACCCAAGTTCAGTCGCTAGCACCAATATCAGGCAGCTGTGAACCAGCTGTAACTGGAGCTCTGAGGAATGTGACACGCATCGGGCTTTATCAGGCACTCGCACATACACAGACACACATGTACATACATAAAGAATAATAAAAATACTTAAACTCACCCTCAGTATCACCAACAAACAACAAATATGAAGACCATTAAAATAGCAGCTACTACTTAGATCAGAACTTCTGTGGCCTTGAGTTAGCACGCCTCTCATCCCTGAATCAACCCAATCTATCGTACAAGATTCCTTGCAATATCATTTAAAAGAGAAAATTATTTAAGAGAAATAAGCAAGTCAACTCACATAATGTTACTTAAATTTTGTTTGCTTTTTACACATTAATGGGGCAGGGATGGCACACACTTTTAATCCCAGGACTCGGGAGGCAAAGGCAGGAGGTAGATCTCTGAGTTGAAGGCCAGCCTGGTCTACAGAAAGAGAGTTCCAGGACAGCCAGGGCTACACAGAGAAACCCTGCCTCAAAAAATAAAAATTTAAACATTGATGCAAATTACATCATTTTTAACTTACTACATTTACTTACATGTACTCATATGTGAAAGTCAAGGGACAACTCTGAAGGAGTGGTTTTTCTTCTTCCACCACAAGGGACCAGAGATTAAACTCAGGCCATTAGGCCTGGCTTGCAGGTATCTTCACCTGTTAAGACATCTTATCAGCCCCAAGACTTTGGAAACAACAAAAAACAACAAAAAAAGTTGCTGTTGTTAGTTCTTTTGAGCAGCCCCACCTGGCCTAGCACTCTCTCTGTAGCTGAGGATGACCTTAAATTTCTGCTTCCACCTCCCACATTCTGTAGTTGCAGGATTGTCTCACCTCCCCCAGCTCAAATTACATCCTTTGAGCACCATAACTGAGGAAGCTCAGTGTGGGTGGGTGGGGGGTGGGGGTGGGATGTGGCTTACTTAGAAGTGTTTACCTAACAAGCACAGAACTAAGTTCAGGGGTGAACTGGAAGATCAAATTCAAGGCCAGCCAGCCTGGCTGCCTGAGACCCTGTCTCAAAAGAAAATATACAGAATCACAAATACGGCCATAGTAGAGATACTTAAGAAGCCCATAACCATGTCTTGTGAGTGTATAATGGTTATCCATCTAAATAATTAATAAATTTACTACTACCTTTCCTTCACTCTGGTGCCTCCTGGAATTATTTTTGAGATGTAAGACTTGTAAAGATGAAGTAAACCAATACAATTATACTTGAAACACTGTTATGTACATAAACACTACATGTTACCTAGTACTTTTATGGTGATTTGAGTGAGAATGGCTCCAATAGGTTCATATGATTGAATGCTTGGTCCCTAATTGATAGAACTGTTTGGGAGGGATTTTAGAGTAGGTGTGGCATTGTTGGAACAGGTGTGTCGATGGGAGTGGGTTTTGAGTTCTTAAAAACCCACACCAGGCCCAGCCCCCCCACCCCGCCACCCCCCCCCCCCCCGTCGTCTTTTTCTCTCTTTCTCTTCTGCTATCTGTGGATCATGATGTAAAGCTCTTGACTACTACTCCTGTTTCAGCCTGGGCTATGGAAGAAATCCCTATTTCAAAAATTAATTTAATTTAATCAAAGCCTGGAGCAGGAATGGTGGCATATTAATTTGAGCACTCGAGAGGCAGAGGCAGATGGATCTGAGTTCGAGGCCAGACTGGTCTACAGAGTGAGTTTCAGGATAGCTAGGGCTACACAGAGAAACCCTGTCTTGAAAAAGAAAAGAAGAGGAAGAAAGGAAGAAAGAAAGAAAGAAAGAAAGAAAGAAAGAAAGAAAGAAAGAAAGAAAGAAAAAATCTGAAGGCCTGTGAAGGAAAAGGGGGACCCATGGTACTGTTACTACACAGAGGAAGAGCCAAAGCCAGGTCCAGATGGTCTTCCCTAGTCTCTATGTCTCCTAAAACTGCACAGCACTAGGCTCAGTAATTCAGACTGGGTGTGTGACCGGCCGAGCACGCGCTGTGGGAACTACACTACCCAGCATGCAACTGAAAAAGAACGGGGCCTTTCGGTCGGGACTAGCGCCCCCACAGAGCGTTTCATTGACTTCTCGGCTCCTTTCTCATTTCTGCCACCTCCCAACTCTTCAGGCCTCGCCCCCATCGGGAGAGGGCGTGACCTCGAGGAGGCCTGCGACTTGCTTCCTCCTTTCCTTCTCATTGGTCCAGCTCAGCTGTCATTCGGGAGCGAGGAGAAGTTTGCTTCCTGATTGGTGAATTCCGTTTGGCGCCAACTAGGAAAGGGGCGGGGTGGCAGCTCTCCTGAGTGTGCAGCAATTAACGCTAAGGCCACTTTGGTGGTGAGGGAAGTGAAAGTCCCTTCTTTGCGAGCCGGGTACCGACTAAGGAGGGAGAAAATAGAGAGGAGAGTTAATCGGGTCGGTGGCCTCAAGACTCTCGCTCTGCGGAGTTTGTTTGGATTTAATCTTGAGGTTGCAGGCGCCCGCCCGCCTGTGGGCCTCGCGGGACGGAAAGGGAAGCACCGGTGCTTGTGCCTGGCGCCTGCCGAGCCCCCTACGCTCGCCCGTCCGCGCCGCTGCCCGTGGCGGCCGCGTCTCTGAACCGCGGGGTCGTGTTTGTGTTTGACCCGTGGGCGCTAGCGGCGTGGCACGCGGCTGAAGCCGGTGCCAGCGGGGCGGGGCCCGGCGCAGCGGAGGCGGAGGAAGACGGAGCGGGAGTCCGGGCAGGCCCGGCGGCGCCATGGAACTGGGCCCGGAGCCCCCCCACCGCCGCCGCCTGCTCTTCGCTTGCAGCCCCACTCCTGCGCCGCAGCCCACGGGGAAGGTGCTGTTTGGCGCGTCAGCTGCTGGCGGACTGTCCCCTGTCACCAACCTGACGGTCACCATGGACCAGCTGGAAGGGCTGGGCAGGTGAGAGACCAGCGAGCGATGCCCCAGGCCGCTGGCCTCTGGTCGGCCCTCGGGATGATCTAGCAGGAAACAGAATCTGTCCATCTGGTTCTGATGCTCCGATTCGGGATGGCCTGGCCAGGGCCCGCCATGTGCACCCTCCCCCCCGGCGGAATGTTGGGCGGGAGAGGCCGTTCCGATAGTCCAGGGCTATCCTCAGCCCGAGGCAGACCGGAGATCAGAGAAGCCTGCTGGGCATCTTGTTCACCCCTTTCAGATTTCTCTCTACTCTGTCTATTCCAGAAAAGTCTTTGGACTCTACCCTTATGGGGAGCAAACTGGGCCCTCCTAGGCCTACCACTCTTTGCTGAACCACCCGCGCCGGATCTTAGTTTCCTGTAAGCTTTGTTCCTTCTCAACAAAGGGACATGGCATTTTCTTTTCTTGCATTTGTGCAAAGTCTATGCAGCCACTTGGCCAGCACGTTTATCTACCCATCTACCTTTTTACAACTATCACTTTACCTAACTTTTCGATATTGGAAGTTTTCGTGCACCTACACCACTACCACTAACAAAAACGCTTTCCACTATTTTTAGTAAAGTTGTTGGGCATCTCGTCTTCTAAACTTATCTTGCGACTTTTCCAAACCCTGAAAAGCTGGGATTCCTGGCCTAGTCACCTTTGCCCTTACTCCTAGCACAGTACCTCAGACTGAGGCTCTCATTTAAGGAAACAACCCAGCCTTTGCCACAGGCCTGTCTTACAACGTGCCCCAAGGCCAGAGCCACTCACTCCTTTCTTTGTTTAAATGCCAACTAGGGTATTCTGGGTGGCCAAGTGTGAGTGTGGGGTGTCCTTGGCTTGGTCTCTCAAAGATGGTTTGTGGCAGCCTGGCTACTTAATGGCCCATCTCCTGTATGTGACCTTTTAGTCATGTGCTAGAAACTGTTCATGTGGAGGTCTTTCTCTTGGTTTCAGTGACTATGAGAAACCAATGGAGGTGAGAAATAACAGCAGTCTACAGAGAATGGGCTCCTCAGAATCGACTGATTCAGGTATTGTCATTACTCTTTATGGGTATATATGTGCTCATGTGTGTAGGTGTGTGTTTAGATCAGAAGGCATCAGAGCCCCTGTTACAGGTCACTGTGAGCTACCTGATAGGATGCTAGGAACTGAATTTGTCCCCTCTACAGGAGCACCAGGTACTATTAACCACTGAGCCCCATATTTTTAAAAATTTAATTAAATCTATTTATTTTGAGACAGGGTCTCACCATGTAGATCACATTGGCCTCTTGCCTCTTGAGTACTGTAGTTAAAGGCATGGGCCACCATTTCCCTGACCAGTTCAGGTTCAGCCTTCACCATGCATCTGGAGTCAGCCATTCAGGAAGCATCTTGCCTAGGAATTTAATTGGTAACAGTACACATAGAAGCTGTGGTGTGGAGTGACAAACACCCTTCAGTACAGTGCAGAGGGAGCTCTGGAGACAGTTTATGAAGAGAAAAAGTGCCAAGTCTTTATTCTATTTCTTTTTTTTAATGTGTGCTTTTATATGTGTCAGTGTTGGCTCGAATGCCTCTGGTGTGTGCACATGGTGCATACTTTCCTTGAAGGCCAGGAGAGGGTGTCAGATCCTCTAGAACTGAGTTACAGGCAGTAGCATGTGGTTGCTGGGAATTGAACTCAGGTTGTATTCTTTTGAACCATCTCTCCAACACTATTTTTTAAAGACACAATTTCACTATATACATTAGATTGGCCTCTTAGAACTGAACTTAGCTGGTTGTTTTTTTTTTTTTTCCATAACCCTAAATGAGGTGTATTTTAAAACATAAAATAACACCACAAAAAGTTATAGGGGTCGGTACTTTCTGAAAAAATCAATCAGTCTTGATGTTAGTTGGCCTCTTCAATCTTGTTTCTCTTGATAGTATTTTCAAATAGAAGAGGGTTCATGGCTGTACTTAGAAAATGTTGTTTAAACTAGAATCTGTGTTATTTCCTAAGAATTTTGTTTCTATTTCTCAAAGGTTTCTGTCTAGATTCTCCTGGGCCCTTGGACAGTAAAGAAAAGTATGTATTCATTACTTTAACATTTTCTACTTAGAAGGAAAGTTTTCTTTAAGTAGGCCTAGTGGCACAGGCCTGCAGTCTCAGCTACTCAGAAAGTTAAAGCAAAGGATCGAAAGCTCAAGGCCTGTCTAAGCAATGTAGTAAAACCCTGTCTCAAAATAAAAAGTGCAAACTCGGTGATAGAGTGCTCGTGTGGTGTGTGAGGCCCTAGACAGGGTGAATCCCTAGAAACCCCCCCAAAAGAAACTTATTGGATAGTTTTTGATACGGAATCTCATTAGGAAGCCTTGGCTTGCCTGGAGCTAGAGATCTGCCTGCCTGCCTGCCTGCCTTCTGGGTGCTGGGATAAAGGTATGCACTCTCAGTCCTGGTCAAAACTTAATTTTTTAATAAAGTTCTTCATACAGTGGACTAGAGTTCTGCAGTTAGCTGTTCCTAGTGAGTTGCTTGAATGCTAGAAACACTGCTGGCAATGAACGCTGCTTCCTGTCGCAGTTTGCAGGACTTCCTCCTTTAGTTTAGCTGTAATTTCCTCTGCTCTACTTTTTGATGTTAAAGCGTTAAATGAACAGATGTGTTTATTTTAGAAGACATCTTGGGCCTTTTTTGTTTTGTTTTCAACGTGGGCTGCTCCTGAGACCAGGGAACACTGTTCTTGCATATCCTACAATGAGAACCTGACATGCCTGTCTTCTTCCCCCTACTGTAGATTGAACATTACGCATCTGTTCATATAAATATTTCTTTATTCTTATATTTACCTTTTGATATCATTACAGCCTTGAAATTTCCCTGAGGAGAATAAACTCCCTACCTGTAAGTTCTGTTGTTGTTTTGAGCTAATACCTGTAAATTGGTCCATCAGACACCAGCTTCCCTGCATTTAGGAAGTGGACATTGCTTTTCTACATTCCTGTAAACACACAAACATAAGGCATTACCTAGAGGAACTTCAACAGTGGCTGCCTCTTGTGGACTTTGTACTCAATCTCAGTTTTATCAAACCAGGAAATGTTCTTTTTATGCAAAGGTTACTAGAGAGTTGGTGTGGCACTATATTATACCTGCCAAGAGGGCTTTAGGCCTTGTATGATTAAGTGTAAGGCCATTCTGAGTTAGAGCAGGTTGGAGCCCTGGGCACATTTACTGGTTATCTGCTGCTGCAGTATGTGGTGATAAGCTAGTTTTTCCAAACCCCACTTCATTTCTTTAAGGATTAAGGTTTTGGCTGGGTGTAATAGGTCAAACCTGTAGTCTTAGCAATTGGGAGGCTGAGGTAGGAAGGTCTTCTCAAGTTCAAGGCCAGCCTAGGCTTCAAAGTGAAGAAAAAGGAAAGCTGGGTTTCCCGTTGTGCTTTCCTTTGTGAACTCAGTTTCTCTTTTTTACTTTGGTAGCAGAAGCTCTTGGGATGTAGCCCAGCACTGAAGAGGAGCCACTCCGATTCTCTAGACCATGACATCTTTCAGCTCATCGACCAGGATGAAAATAAAGAGAATGTAAGCGTAGCATCAACATGGTAACCCAGGCTGGAAGGGAAACCTAAGTGTCAGCAGCTTACAAGTAACATGGCTAAGCTGCCATCTCGGTTATTATGTCACGGAAAGACCACACCTGGCCTCAGTAGAGAAGTCTGAATTTGAATCTTGCTTCTATCTGGCTTTGTGATACTGGAGTTTTGTTAGGCTTTTTTTTTTTTTTTTTTTTTTTTTTGTAAGGTAGCAATATCTATTACGGCTGTTTTAGAAATTAAGTAAGATTATATATGTAGAGAATTTAGGACAGTACCCGACAGGTAAATGTTTTACTAAGCAGCTTTCTGTGGAGTAATTACTCCACAAGTTGTTTTATCTAGAAAGTCTATTGAAGACTTTCCTTTCTTGCTGCAACCCTAGGGTAACTATAAGCTCATGAAAATCTTAGTTGTGTTTGGAAGCTGTGTGCCATTGCCCCCCCCCCCCCCCAGCATCATTTTCTTGTACCTTATTTCCTGTGATTAATGTCTGCCACATTTATAAACCCCGGAGTGATAAGCTAAAATCCAACGCCATCCACATTCTGTGGAGATCTCTGAAGTTGTTTGGAGGATGGTGTGGTTCATCCAGAAGTCTGTGTGTCCCCTGCCTGGTTTTCTCTCTTACATTCTACAGAGTGTCTTGTCTAGAATAGTTGGACAGATTGATTGGCTCACCCCTTGTTTACTCTATTTCTATATATTTGTTGTTCCCCATTTCCTGCTAAAATACCAGTTGATAACCCTTACAAAACCTACGTCCTATATGAAAGCAGATTTTGTTTGGCAACTTTGGGAGATGTCATGGGGTGTTCTGTGTGAATGGATTCCCTCCTTGTGTACTTGGAGTAGTTTGTCAGCCTCTCCAGTAAGACTGGACCAAAAGTATATATGTGGCTCTTGACTCAAACTTGACTTCCTCCCAAGGTTGCCTGCCTGGAAGCTGTGCTCTAAAGGAATAATAGCATAGATTAAATAATTTTGTGGAGTCGTCCTATCTTCGGCTCACCATTTAACCTGTAGATATAGTTTTCTTGTAGAACAGAAACAGTCAGGTTATATTTGATGACTAGATAAGCTTATGTTCAGAGACTACTTAGTAATAAAAACTGATATTAGCAGTTACTGTTTTTAGTACTTAATAACAAGTATGCGTATGTAACCTTTAAGAATAGGCATGCATTTTTCTGTATATGGGTGTTTTGCTTTGGTGTATATTTGTGTACCATGTATGTGCCTGGTGCCTGCAAAGGCCTGAAGAGGGTGTCAGATCCTCTGAAACAAATTACTGTTGGTTGTAAACCAACCTGTGGGTGCTAGGAATCAAACCTGGGTCTTTTAGAAGTAATGTGATTTCAGGTGGTGGTGGCACAAGGAACTCTGCTTTTACTGCTAAGCCATCTCTCTAGCCTCAACAAGTTTTGAAAGAGATAGCCTGTGGGTGGGAGTGTGCCACAGTGCACATGTGGAAGACAGGTCAACTTTCAGAAGTATGTTCTCTTTCCAATGTGTGGGGCTTGGGGATGGAATTCCGATCCTCATGCTTCTCAGCAAGTGTCTTCACCTGCCAAGCCATCCCACCAGTCCTAGAGCTCATTATGGATAGTAGAAAACATTTCAAATATATTATTTTCCAGGAAGCATTTGAATTTAAAAAGCCAGTAAGACCTGCATCTCGTGGCTGCCTGAATGCTCATGCTCATGAGGAAAGTAAAGATACTACCTTTACCCACAGGCAGAATTCAGCTCCAGCTCGGATGGTACGTGCTTTGGCTATAGTATTGGGAGGTCAGCATGGGCAGAGAATTTATAGCATGGCCTGTGTGGTGTGCTGTATCAGCGTGTGTTGTATCATTCTGAGCCTGTGGTGTACACCTAGAACCCAAGCATCTTGGAGGGAGGAGGACCAGGAGTTCAAAGTTATGCTCAGCTCTGCCATGATTTAAGGCCAGCCTGGGCTACATGAAATCCTGTTTCAAAAGCAAGTTTACTGATAACACTTGGTGGCTCATGTCTGTAAAGTGTTCAGAAGGCTGAGGCCTATGAATTAGCTAGAGTTATCTCATTTGGCAGAAAGTTTCATTGGAGAAGTTGATACGTTTGTCGAAGGACATATAAAAGCAGACTAGAATTTAACTATAGATTCCTCAGTACATGATAACAGTTTGAAAATACATATCTGAAACTGAATCTTTTTGTTAGATACTTGGGATCAGAATGCTAAGATTTTCTGTAACTGCTTGATCATTAAAAGCACCTATAATTATAGATGCTGAGGATGCAGACTTTTAAAAAGCCAGTGCTTGTCTCACTGGTTTGGCTTCTGTTTGGATTGGAGGTTTTGCTGTTATTCACTTTTGAGACTAGGTTAGCCACAGATTTGCTATGTAGTCAAAGGTAGTCTTGAACTCCTAATGCCTCTAGGATGACAGCTGTTTGCCACCACACCAGATTGGTTTCCAAGGTAACATGATGAGTAGATGAGGTGCATGATCTTGGTTCCTCTTAAGCATCAGTTTCCTTCTAAGAAAGGAATCAAAAAGCGAAGGATTATTTGGCTATGTTGACACATGTAGTCCTCGATACACTCAGGGCTGAGACAGGATGAACACTAGCAACACTTAGTCTCAGGGGAGAAAAAAGGAATTGACTACCAGAAGTGTGTGGTGTGGCTTAAATGGTATTATAGTTGTAAAGATTTTGTTGCTGTCTAGGACATCATAATCCCTTATTTTTAAACTGGGCAGCTATCATTTTAGTTTAAATCACTTTTAGTTTTAATTTTGTGGATCGGATGGCATGTGTACACGCATACAGCTGCGGAGGAGGCCGGAGGGTTAGTGTCATGTGAAGCTGGAAATACAGGCAGCTGTGAGCTGTCTGAGGCAAATACTGGAAGTTAAACTCACAGCTTCTGCAAGTGTAATACTTGCTCTTGCTCTTACCCATGGAGCCATCTCTCCGACTCCAGCTTCATTTTAGTCCTAATGAAGAGCTAGGTTAGAGCCCACGCTTGGTAGTGTGCACCTGTGACCTCAGCATTTGGGACGTGGAAGAAAGAGGTTCACTTTTAGCTCATCCTTGACTGCCCTGTCTCCTGAAATAATAAAGGAGTAGGGTAGAGTTCCCCTTGTTTCCATTTGTCTGGAGTTACATAGGCATTCTTGAACTTTCTGGTCTGCTATTTTGTGATCTCCATAGACTTGTATTTTCAACAGGTTTAGATGATCACAGCCTTCACATGATACAGCCTTAGTTCTCACTACACTCAGAGCTCAGGAGCCGGGGAGTCCAGGGCTCTCTTCTGATCTCTGAGGGTGCCAGGTTCACACACCATGCACATACACACTATCTCAACTCTGTAAGCGGTCTGCCTAAGCAAAGTGGTCTAGAGTTCTTGCTAATTTTGTCTTTCAGCTATCTTCAAATGAAAGTGATATTAGTGAATCAGGAAATTTCAGTCCTCTTTTTACACCCCAGTCACCTGTGAAAGCCACTTTGTCTGATGAGGATGATGGCTTCATAGACCTTCTGGATGGAGAGAATCTGAAGGTACCATTTGTGGGTGGGTGTGCCTATACATTCTAACTACCATGCAGAAGCCTCCTAAATAAACAGTTTCTTGGGTTTTCAGTTGACTGAATGATAGTTCTGTTTTGTGAGAGTTCATTAACTCTTCTGTCTGCTTGACTAAACCCAGCAGGGTGGGAGGTCAGATAATACTGGTAAGATCTTTCCTCTTACCCTGAGGACAACACTAACCAGTCTTAGGAATAGGGAAGGAAGGAGAAATGTATTGAGATACTCCTGGAACTAAGGTAAATATATGCATGTGCTTGGGGAGGAAGGGGTATAAGGCTTTAGGCTTAATCGATTCCTTGTACCAAAAGGATACTGGCCTGCCCTGGTCTTACATGCAAGTAATTTCAACATTCAGGATGCTGAACAGAAGATGGCCATAAGCCGAAAGTTCAAGGCCAGCCCCTATTACACAATAAGACTGTCTCCAAAACAAAACACAAAACTTTTTATCTAGATTTGTCTGGCATTTCTTAAGGGAGTTACCTGCAAAGCATTTAGTTGCTGGGTCTTTTTCTTCTTCCTAGCCCCTCTGCTGGATCTATTAAAAGCAGTTTTCTCTTCCTCTAGAACGATGAGGAGACCCCATCATGCATGTCAAGCCTCTGGACAGCTCCTCTTGTCATGAGAAGACCTACAAACCTTGTAAGTTATTCAGTATGTGGATTTCTGAGGAGCCAAGCCACTAAACAAAAGTAGTCCTTAACTATGTTGACAGAAACAACATAGGGCTTAGGGCCTGGGTTTTAGACTAACTGCCATTCAGGTGGTTAGACTTTAATCCAAGGTTGGATCTGTCTCTCCCCCTAAGGCTGATCGGTGCGGACTGTTTGACTCCCCTTCCCCGTGCAGCTCCACCAGCAGCTCCAGCTCTCGGGCAGTGTTGAAGAGAACAGACCGAGCTCATGAGGAGTCTCCTCGAGGTACAAAGCGGAGGAAGAGTGTGCCCAGTCCTGTGAAAGCAGATGTTCTGGAGCCAACCCAGGTTAGTTAAGCCCTGCCTTCATCTAGAGTCAGAACAATCTTTCGATTCTAAACATTTCAACTTGTTCGTCCTGTCCTTGCCAAGCCTTACTACTTATATTTTGTTTTTTTTCTGAACAGGGTTTCTCTGTGTAAGCCTGGCTGTCCTGTAACTCTCTCTGTAGACCAGACTGGCCTTGAACTCAGAGATCCATCTGTCTCTGCTTCCCAAACACTGGGATTAAAGGAGTGCACCACCACTGCCCAGGAAGCCTTGCTATTTTTATTTGCTTCTGTTTGTTTTTTACTTAGGAGATTGTATTATTTGTTACTAGTTTTTTATTTTGTTTTGGCTTTTGAGGCAGAGTCTTGTTTCAGGCTGCCCATGGAACTTGTGATCCTCCCGTTTCTGTCCTGGTGCTTGGATTACAGGTGTGCATCACTATCCTGCATTCTTTTCTATCTTTTTATCTGTCTTGTTAAAGAACTTGAGTCATTTGTCATATCTAGAGGTTTCCACTGATCTATAGAGTCCAGTACTGCTTTTTTATCCCCTAGGTAATTTCATAGGGGTAGAATTGCTGTGTTGTTGATCCTATGTATAGTTCAGTCTTGCAGACACTGCCAAATAGTTTTTCAGAGTGGTGTATTCAATAGCAGTATATGAGGTGCATTCATTCTATGTTTCTGAGTTGTATTTGGTAATGTCCTGTTGATTTTAGGTGTTGTATTAGTTTCTTGCTGTGATAACACACCATAACTAATGCAAGTTACAAAAAGGGGTTTGTTTAGAATTAAGATTATTACCGTCACTGAGGGGAAGCATGGCAGCAAGGCATAGGAGCAGAAAAAACTGAGTGAACTGGGGATGGCATTAATTTTTGTCCCCAAAGCTGGGCGTGGTGGAGCAAAGGAAAATAGATCTCTGAGTTGGAGGCCAGTTCCAGGGCAGCCAGAGCTACATAGAGAAACTCGGTCTCAAAACACAAAAGAGGGAAAAGAAAAATCCAGTGTCACCTTCCTCTAGCTATACCACTTCTCCTAAGTCCCCCAAGCAGTGCCATCAGTTGGGACCACATATTAATGTTCCAACTATGGGTATGTCCATTTAAACTATCATAGTATTCTAGTGATCATATGGTATCTGGAATTGGGGGGGGGTCATTCTTCTGTCGCTGTGAGTATGATTGTTTTGTCTGTATATATGCATGCCTGGTGCCCACAGAGGTCAGAAGCATTGGGTTCCCTAGAAATGCAACTACTAATAGTGTAATCCACCATGTGACTTTGGAAACAACAAGGTGTTCTTAGCTGTTGAACCATCTCTCCAGCCTCCATTATTCGGGGTTTTATTTGTTTTTTAGGGTGTTGGGTTTGTGTTGTGGGGGACAAGTTTGCTTGGTGCTGAGGATTGAACCCAGGGCATTGTGCTTGTTATTCAAGTGCTTGGTTGCCAAGCTCAATCTCTGTTCTTTCCTACTTTCCTATGCCATTTATTTATTCACAGGTAGGGGTATGAATACCACAGTGCACAATCGGAAGTCAGGAGGTCACTACAATTTGGAGACAGTTCTCCTTGCAGAGTGTTGACATGTTCTTGCTTGCCTTGAACTTTTCCTTTGCCTTCTTTGTGCTAGAATCACAAACCAAATCCAGGTTTTTGTCTTGGTTTGAAATTTTGTTTTATTTGTGTGTGTGTGTGTGTGTGTGTGTGTGTGTGTACACGTCTGTGCCATGGTACACAAGAACCTGTCTATAAAATAGAATGGCTCCAGCTTCTTGATATTGCTAAACAAAGGACAGATCTGTCTGCCTCTACCTCGCTAGTTCTGGGATTTAAAGGTGTGCACTACCACCTGACACTTTTCTTTTCTTTTAAAATGTTTTATTTGTTGTAAACCTCAGTTTGATTTTTATGGCACTTCTTTTTAACTTCCTATTTAATAAAGAAAAAAGGGGGCAAGTGACCATCAAAGAGTGCTCTCCGTGTCTCTCTCTACTCTAACCTAACAGGTTGGGGGCTTGGGAAAGAATCTTAATGTGCCCACCCACCTCCATCCTCCTCCTTTTTTTTTTTTTTTTTTTTGTTGTTGTTGTTTGTTTGTTTTTTGTTTTTTTCGAGACAGGGTTTCTCTGTGTAAGCCTGGCTGTCCTGGAACTCACTCTGTAGACCAGGCTGGCCTCGAACTCTTGAACTCAGAAATCCACCTGCCTCTGCCTCCCAAGTGCTGGAATTAAAGGCGTGCGCCACCACCGCCCAGCTCATCCTCCTCCTTTTAAATACTGTTGTGGTGTAAGTCCTGTGTGTGTGCTATGGCATGTGTGGAGGTCAGTGACACTCCAGCCTTGGTTGTCTGTCCACTGTGGGATTCCAGGATTGCTGTCAGGCACGTACAAGTACTTTTACCCTCTCAGCCACCTCACCGGCCTCATCGTATCTTTGAAAGGTTTACTGCTGTCCTTGGAAGAAAAAAAAGAAATAGTTCAAAGTTCTAACCTTACTCCTGTTGCCTCTAGATTACAGTTCTCAGACATGCTTACAAAGTGGCCCTTGTGTAGCTGTTGAGCAGAATCACAGAAGGCTATTTAGTTAGAAGCAATCCAAATGATCTTTACAACTTGAAATTTGTTTTCTTACAAAAAACCTTCCTTATCAGAAGTTCAGGAACTCTACTGAGATAAAGTAATTGTGTGTTATTTTGTGAGCCACGTGACAATGGTCTTTTGTTACAGTGACAGCTTCAGGTTCTAGTTTGTTTTTTGTTTGTTTTTTTTCTTTTCTTTTCTTTTTTTTTTTTTAATTTTTATTCTTAAGGCAGATTCTTGCCATGTAACTCTGGCTAGGCTAAACATTGTGACAGTCCTCCTGCCTCTGGGATTATCATGCCTCTCTTCATATCAGCTCAACAGTTTTCGTCATGAACAATAAGGAAAGGTGCTGCTGTGTTGGCATGCCGGTAATCCCTGTGGATTCTGAGTTTGAAGCAAGCCTGGGCTACATTAGCAAGTTCCAGGCCAGCCAGAGATACGAGCCGAAACCCTGTCTCCAGAAAGAGATAAGGGAGGTTTTCAGAGAAATTCAAGTAGTTAATAAATAGTATAGAGCTATCTTTTTTCCTTCTAATTTAGTCACAGTACAGAATCTTTTATTTACTATAGGCATTCATATTTCAGTTTCCTTTTCTTGGCATGGTAAAGGTAAATGGTTTTAGGGGTTTTAGTCAAAACCCTGGTCTCAATTCTCTACCTCGGATTTCTTACAGCTTCTACACCAGTCTCTATCCCTGACATCTTCCCTCAAAGGAACCATTGAGAACATTTTGGACAGTGACCCAAGAGACCTTATAGGGGATTTCTCCAAGGTAACTGCAAGCAGAGTTTCTCTAGTTGGGTGGTGCTGGCAAGGGGTGCTAGAACCCCACTTAGCCTTTCTCCTTCCTCAGGGCAGCCCCTGGGGTGTCTCCAAGGTAACAGTTTTTAAAGTAAAAGATAAGGGAAGTTGAACTCTCGGGATGAGGTGCATGTTGGTCATGAGACTGTTGCTGGCTCAGTGGTCTCCTGTATGGTTATCCACCTTCACGCTGACTGGCAGTGCAGGCTTTCTGGGCACTGGGCTTCCGACTATAAATATAACATGCATATGCAACACTCCGAGTACTTGTGATGAAACAGTGTCTTAGAAGGTCCACACTTGCCGGGCGGTGGTGGCACACGCCTTTAATCCCAGCACTTGGGAGGCAGAGGCAGGCAGATTTCTGAGTTCGAGGCCAGCCTGGTCTACAGAGTGAGTTCCAGGACAGGACAGCCAGGGCTACACAGAGAAACCCTGTCTCAAAAAAACCAAAGACAAAAACAAACAAACAAAAAAAAAAAGGTCCACACTTGACCCTAAATTGTTGCAGATGTTCAGAGGCATGGCCAGGGAGGGCTTAGGCTTAAAGGAAGTCACAGTGTTTCATGGAGTGAGAACTGCAGGCCATAAGAAGTAGTAGGATCTGGGTCTTTGAGACTGTTGTTGGCTCGGTGGTTTCCTGTATGGTTACCCACCTTCACTCTGACCCATGTGCCAGTTTGTCTGGGAAAGTCTGAGCCTGAGCTGTGGGTACATCAGTCAGGTGGGTTTTGAGAGAACCAGGCAGCTGGACATGGTGGCCCACACCTTTAATCTTAGCACTTGTGAGGCAGAGGCAGACAGACCGAAGCCAGCCTGGTCTATTATATAGTAACTTCAAGGAGAGTGAGGCTACATAGAGAGACCTTGTCTTTAAAAAAATAAGTAAATAAAGGAGAAAGAACAGGGAGTTTGAAGGGAGAAACAAGCAAAGCCATTGTGTAAGCAAAGCTGTTGGTTTGTCTCTAGTCAGTGGCGGTTAGCTCTTAATTCATCTGGTTCTTCTCTAAGTAGCACTGAGGCATTCATCTTTGTTAAGCCTGGGCCAAGATGGTTTTTCCCTTCTCACTACCTACACCATACTGGGCAACCAGGTACCCATTGCATGAGCAAGTTGTCTCCCTTTCTAAGGTGTGGTCTCACTGTTTTACCCAAACTGACCAAACTGACACAGTTCTCCTGCCTCAACAACCCCTCAGCACACAGTACCATGCCCGTTCTCTTTGTGTTTTTATTTGTTACAGAGCCTCATATTCTAAGTTGGCCCCAAACAAATACTCAGGCCTGGCATGATCTTGAACTTGTGTCCTCCTCCCGAAGGCTGTTATTACAGACCTGAGTCACAACTGCTCTCCTCACTGCATGTGTGTTTGTTGTTCGGGACAGGGTTCTTCTGCCTCTTCCCAACCCCTAGTGCTGGGACTAAACTTGTGTGCCACTGTGGCCTGGCCCTCCTCACTGCATTTAAGTGATTTCTCATACTAAGATGAGAGTTCCTGATTAAAACAAGAGAAAGAATGCTGGGTAGTTGTGGTGCTGCTGTACACCTTTAATCTCAGCATTCCAAAGACAGGCAGGTCTCAGATCTGAGGACAGCCTGGTCTACAGAGTGAGTTCCAGGGCAGCCAGGGCTACATAGAGAAACCCTATCTTGAAAAACAAAGCAGGGACTATCAAGGTTGCTCAGTGATTAAGAGCACTTCTGCTCTTCCAGAAGATCACTTTGATTTCCAGAGGTCCTTAGTTCAAATCCCAGTAACAACATGGAGGCTCATAACCATCTGTAATGAGATCTGATGCCCTCTTAATGGGGTGTCTGAAGACAGCTACAGTGTACTTACATATAATAAATAAATAAACCTTTGGGCCAGGGCAAGCAGGAAAAGGGAAAGGGGAAAAAAACAAAGCAAAACCGTAGCAACAAAAAAGCCAGGGGAAGAAGGAAATCACCTGTGATTTCTGTGTTTAGATTTAGAATTACTAATTCCAAGCCAGCCTGGAATAATGACTGACTTCTTTGATCCCAGAAGGACACATGTCTCTGAGTTTGGAGCTAAACTGGTCTGTATAATGAAAACATGTCTCCTTAATAATTTAAATACCTAGATGTTAGTTAAGTGCATAGAAAGATAATTAGCATATACTATTCATTTATGTTTGTTTCTGAGTTTGTTTTTTGAGCTGCTTCCTACCAGTCAGGCACCAGGATAAACTTAAATATTTGCAAGCTTTCACATTCCCTTAAGTATCTTTTGTTTCCTTTTTTTCTTTTCTAAAGGGTTATCTCTTTCATACAGTCTCAGGGAAGCATCAGGATTTGAAATATATTTCTCCAGAAATTGTAAGTCGGGCTTGTGGAACCCATTGCACTTGGGGAGTTACAATCTTGTCTAACAGCCAAAAATGACACCCTCCTCCCTTTCTCTTCATAGATGGCGTCTGTTTTGAATGGCAAGTTTGCCAATCTCATTAAAGAGTTTGTTATCATTGACTGCCGATACCCATATGAATATGAAGGAGGCCACATCAAGGTTTGGATTCTTGAGACTTACTATCTTGGGAGTCTTGGAAGGTGGGATAGTGACAACTCTTGGCTGGTGGTGAGAATTTAAAACAAGCCAGTATACATGAACTGACTGAACATTCCCACCAGTTCCACTTCACTGCCTCATACTGTCCTGTTTCAGGGCATCTCTAGGTGGCATCTCTGATGTCTAAGCTATTCGGTGGGGCCACAAAGACTTCCACAGCATTTGAAATACTTAAATATGAACGTTTGAGCACCCCAGAGCTCCTGACTAAAAGAAGCCAGTTTGACACCATGCTAGATATCTGTACCAAGGCGCTGCTATTCAGTCAAGCTGCCTACTTTGTGAAGGGATATGTTGGAACACATGTTTCTAGAAGGAAGGAGCTGGTCACACCGCTTTAGTATTATCATATAAAACAGTATTTAAGTGTGATCTTCTAACTCTTATCCAGTGACATTTTGAAATGACCTTTTCCAATTCTCATGTATGTTACTGAATGATCAGAGTATATAGACCTACAGAGAAAGGCTCACTGAGATACAGAGGCAGGGTGGTCCACTGCACTGGTGTGCCATGAGACCTACAGAATCATAGGTGTGGTTTAGCAGGTGCTCAGTATCTGCTGTCTTCACAGGGTGCTGTGAACTTGCATATGGAAGAAGAGGTTGAGGACTTCTTACTCAAGAAACCTATCGTGCCTACTGATGGCAAGCGTGTCATTGTCGTATTCCACTGTGAGTTTTCTTCTGAAAGAGGCCCTCGAATGTGAGTACCACAAAGAATAAGGCTTTGAGGTGGAGGCTTCACAACAGTGGAAGGCAGTAGTGTATGCTTTCTTTACTGGGGGTATATGTCATAATCCTAGCATACCAGGCATCCTATTGTACACATCACAAGTCACTCCAATGCCCCAGTCTACACATTACGTGTATACATAGCTTTTGTGGAGACTATAATTCCCTTTATAACATAGTTTCCCTTAGTTGTACTTCCTATCCACTGATTTGTCATTCTTTCTTTTTCTTTTTCTTTTTCTTTTCTTTTTTTTTTTTTTTTTTTTTTTTTTTTTTGGTTTTTCGAGACAGGGTTTCTCTGTGTAGCCCTGGCTGTCCTGGAACTCACTCTGTAGACCAAGCTTGCCTCGAACTCAGAAATCCACCTGCCTCTGCCACCCAAGTGCTAGGATTAAAGGCTCGTGCCACCACCGCCCAGCTCTTTCTTTCTTTCTTTCTTTCTTTCTTTCTTTTTTTTTTTTTTTAAGATTTGTTTATTTTGTGTGTATGGGGTGTATGAGTACACTTTTGCTGTCTTCAGACACACCAGAAGAAATCATCAGATCTTATTACAGATGGTTATGAACCACCATGTGTTTGCTGGGAATTGAACTCAAGACCTTTGGAATAGCACTCAGTGCTCTTAACTGCTGAACCATCTCTCCAGCCCCCCTGATTTGTCTTTCAAACAGCCTTTTTTTCCCTCCCTTCAATAAAAGGGACCCTGTGTGACCCTGGCTATCCTTGAACTCACTCTGTAGAACAGGCTGGTTGGCCTCAAACTCACAGAGATCCACCTCCCTCTGCCTCCTGAGTGCTGGGATTTAGGCACCTGGCCAAATAGACTTTTTTACCATTACTATTTATTTTATACTTTGTGTGCATGCCACGCCACAGTGTGTATGTAGAGTTCAGAAGACAACTTGGGGAAGTGTGTTCTGCCATGTGGATTTCTGAGGTCAAACTCAGATCGTGAAGCAGCTGTCACCAGTGTTGCTATCCCAAACATTTTTCTCCCTTTTTTTGGTGGGGAAGGGTTCAAAGGTTTTTCTGTTGAGCCCTGGATGTCCTGGAACTTAGGACACGTAGACCATGTTAGCCTCCAACTCAGAGATCCACCTTCCTTTCCCTCTGAAGTGCTGGGAATAAAGGCCTATGACACCACTGCCCAGCCCAGTATTGCTTGAATGTAGTTTATGGACATCTTGATTGCAAATGATTTTCAGGTTTCTCCAGTTCAGTCTTATAGTGATACTCTTTCCAAATGACTCACTGTTGGTCCTTTATATTTACTTTGGCTCTCCCAGTTGCCCCTACTGTATTGATTTCTACTTACTAACTAGTCTCATAACATCCTTTAAATACAAAGTAGTTGTTCCTTAAACAAAAGACAGAGAAGTCTGAAGATCTTATTCTGCAAATGTTGATATGGTGATGCTACTCTAAAACAGCCTCTGGTATGGTAGTGTGTGGCTGATTCCAGCCTGGAGAAGCTACGGCAAGAGGGTCAGGAGTATAAGGCCAGCCTGAGCTGCATGAAACCCTGTACAAAAAAGCAATCTAACTTACTATCAGCCTAGGATTGTGGCTCAGTCAGATGAGAGGACTTCTCTAGTATTTGTGAGGTCCTGGGTTCAAGAGCAGGTATGAGAGCACATGCCTTTAATTCCAGCAGTCAGACAGAATCATGGTCAGTCTGAACTATACAGTGGCATAGTGAGATCCTGTCACCAAAAAAAAACAAAAAACAAAAAAACCACCACATGTTTAACACATGGAAGGTAACATTTGAGCAGGACCTGGAATGAATGAATGGAGATAGTGGGAACTTGCATCCACTCTCAGATTCTTACTGTTATTTTAGCAATAACAACATAGCAAACCAAAACTCTACCTTTGTGGAGGTCACATTGCAGCGTAGATAGGAGGCAGACAAGCATATAAAAAACTTACAATTATACACAAAATGTTGAGAAGTCCTTCAAAATGAGGTCAAAGGTGGAAGCTCCCGGGGCAGAGGACAAGGAGACTAGAGTGCTGAATTGAGATGTGGGGCAGCACACAGTAGGACACCAAAAAAATACAGCTTGCACATTGCTTGGGCAGAGTGCAAAGAGCCAGAACAGCACAAGGTTCTAGTAGCTACTGGGGACATAGAAGGCCTAGTCTGTTTAATGGCATAAGAAGGAAGAATTCCACTTAGGTGAAATGGGGGGGGGGGGGGAATAGGACAGAATGCAGAGCAAGCTGGCACAAAGCTATTGCTGCAGATGGTGTCAGTGGGAGGAGGGTGGAGGGATTGCCTGACACTATCTGTGTTGTCTCCAGTTCCTGAAGGAGGTGACCTGACTGTGTCCTTCGTTCCTCTTCACTAGGTGCCGATATGTGAGAGAAAGAGATAGGCTTGGCAATGAGTACCCCAAACTCCACTACCCGGAGCTATATGTCCTGAAGGGGGGATACAAGGAGTTCTTTTTGAAATGCCAGGTGAGATGGCCGTGGGCATGTCTCCACATCCCCATGCTGGACCAAAGGGTGGGTTGTGGCTGCTGCTTGCCGTGGTCTGGGGACACGCTATGCATCTGCTAAGCACCGAGCTCCTGTGGAACTCACTGGCACTTCCTTGCTGCCTTCCCAGCCTTGCAGCTCTGGGCAGAGGATGGGAGGCAGGCATGTCTTGACTGTGTCCTTTCATATTCCTCTAGTCTCACTGTGAACCCCCCAGCTACCGACCAATGCACCATGAAGACTTTAAAGAAGACCTCAAGAAGTTCCGCACCAAGAGCCGGACCTGGGCAGGGGAGAAGAGCAAGAGAGAGATGTACAGTCGCCTGAAGAAGCTCTGAGCCAAATGGCAGCAGCCTTAGCTTCCCTCTGCCCTGTCCTTTTTCCCTTTGCTGCAGAGCAGTAAGCAAAGGGGCCAGCATACGGTACCTGGAGAGAGACCTGGGCCTTCCATTCCTTGAACCTATCTCCTACAGTCCCAGGCTGGAGCCCAGGGCATCCTGCCGTTACACTCTTCTGTTCTGTGAGAGTCCTTCCCTGTCAGGACTGTCTGCCAAAGCTGGACAAGCACAGCACAGACTGGAGTCTATAGTCTGACTGAGCATCCCATGAAGAAGTGCCTGGGCCTTATTGGGCAGACCCTGGCCTGTCCTGAGGGAAGAGAAGCCACCAACGTGCTGCTGGCCAAATACCAAAGATAGGCTGGAAGGGAGAGGTCCTCATGGATGACTCTTAACTTTAATTTATTCAGCTTCATCAATTATTTTATTATTGTTTTAATTCCGCAAGACTTTTACTTTACTGCTTCATTAAGTCAAAATACTGCCATTCTAGGTAGAGTTTTTATCATCCTAGGAACTACCTCTACTTTTAATTTAAAAAAAAAAATGGGGCAGGGATAAGAAAAAAGGCAAACCTGTTAAGTTGTGGACAGTGCAAGGAGCTCGGTCACCCCTAGGAGGCGCTGTAGACTGGTATTGCTGCTACTCAAAGTCAAGGACTGAGATGCTGGTAAGAGCCTGCACCAGATCCAGGCTTGGCTACAGGACATAAGCTAACCTTCCCAGACCTACTTCTGCCCTTTGCGGTGTCCTTCGGGGAACGTCTTGTCTGCACTCCTCCTCACCCCAGGTCCCCATGACAGTGGCTGGTGTAGGAGTCACAGGAAGGCACTTCAGGCAGCTTCCATCAGGCCACCCCCAGGCCAGTACTGGAATGCTGTAGTGTACCCCAAGGTGGAAGTCAGGAGGCATGGAAGAGTGGAGTCCACAGAGTAAGGGAGGAGCATGCCCACTGAATGTCCTTTAAAAAAAAAAAAAAAAAAGTCATGAGTCAGAGTATCCAATCAGTGTTGGGTGGGCACCCAAGGGTGAGCAGGGGGTGGGAAGCCCAGGCCGTTAGGTGAGAGGAGTGGATCCTGGCCTACAGATGACTAGAATTTCTCAGGTGGGCGTAGTAAATTTTGAAGTCGAATGTTCTGGGTTTATCATGTTTTAATTTGAGGGACAGAGAGTGGTGAATCACATCGGTTACCCCCTAATCTAACCCCGTGGAAGTGAGGCTCTCAGGAACGTCTCCCATCTGAGGAACTGGGCTGCTTTGATTCTGCACAGCCTGTTTTGGTGCCTGCCTCCCTGCCATCTTTCTTCCATTGGGGTCTAGCCAGGTTTTTCTTAGGAAGAGCCTCCCCTCTTACCTCTGCTTTCTATTCTGGGGGTGGGGAGGGAATCAGTGAAATTGAAGATGGCTAGTTGCTTTGTTACGGGTTTGAGTTGCATTTGGCTATAAAACAAATCTTGTTTGAAAATATGTGGAAAGCAAGGGAATGAGCAGCCTCTTCCCCGGTGTGTTGAAGTATGTCCCAGTTGGTCCCTGGTCTGGTTTGTAGAGCTTCTGTTAGTTGAATGCCTTCAAGGAGAATGGCTTTCAGATTGTACCAGCTTAGCTAGCATTGTTAACCAACTGTTGCAGGCTCTGCAAATAAAAGTGATCTTGAACCCATGTTCTCTGCCTAGTTCCTAATACACTCAAATGGAAGTTTCATTTGCCTTTAGAGTCCCAGGGTCACATAACTAAACTAAGCTAGCCATATTTCTTAAAGAGGATTAAAAAACAAACAAAAAAGATTCAATTTGCCTTTAAGAATAGCTGAAACAATCCCCCAAAGCAGGTGTTTTGGATGAAATGGCCTTATCTTAAGTGAAGCAGAGCACATCTTTCATCCTGTATAGATAGATAGGCAAATGGGTCTATGAACTATAGGCCAGCCAGAGTCACATGATGAGACCTATCAAAATAATTTTCTTTGAGTGTTTTTTTTTTTTTGGTTTTGTTTTGTTTTTCAAGACAGGGTTTCTCTGTGTAGCCCTGGCTGTCCTGGAACTCACTCTGTAGACAGAGGCTGATCTCCAACCTCAGAAATCTTCTTGCCTCTGCCTCCCAAGTGCTGGGATTAAAGGCGTGCGCCAACACTGCCCGGCTTCATGTGGTCTTACAGTTTAGTCTCTGGGGAGGTAAAGGCCTGGGGATTGGAGTTGAAGGCCAGCCTCATGTGATAGAGAAGCAACTCTCATGCGTTGTCCTCCGGTTCCCACATAGAGTCTGGCACATGTGTTCACATCAAGTAAGTTAATTGTTTGTTTTTCGAGACAGGGTTTCTCTGAAGTTAATTGTTTTTATGTAAAGCTCTTTTAATTCTTGCACTTATGGGCCAAGGTAGGAGGATAATCAAGTTTAAGACCAGCCTTATCTGCGGGGCAGTGGTGGCGCACACCTTTAATCCCAGCACTTGGGAGGCAGAGGCAGGTGGATTTCTGAATTCGAGGCCAGCCTGGTCTACAGGGTGAGTTCCAGGACAGCCAGGGCTATACAGAGAAACCCTGTCTCGAACTGCCCCCCCCCCAAAAAAAAAAAAAAGACTAGCCTTATCACCTTAGTAAGACTTGATCTCAAAAAGATTTAAAGGCCTTGGGTGTACCTCAGTGGTAGAGTGCTGTCTGGAATCTTCAGTTACACATGCCAGTCCCTAAACAGTAGCAGGTGTTGGAGAAATTCAGTTAGGACTATAAAGATGGTCTTTGATATTTGAAAGGAAATATTGGGGGGAAGTGAGGGCTATATGCCAGGGTGGGTCTGAGCAGTGAACTAGCCAGGTAACCTAGATGGCTGGAATGGATTTGAGGGCTGCTGTAGGGAAATAGGGTCTAAACAATAACATCCCAAGCAAACCCAGGCAGATAAAGAACATTAAGAGAATAGCCAGACAAGGTGAATGACTGAGGCAGAAACTTGACAGCAGATGAGCCAGGTTGGGTGACCTGGGATCCTTCTCAACTGTGTGTGAGGAAACCTTAAGACCTTGGGCAAACAGAGACTCCTAGAGGCGCAGAGCCCTTGGCTGGACTAGGACTCCCAGAACAGCACAAACAGTCCCTCCTGTGACCCTGGGAAGCTTTCCCAGCTGTCCAGTCAGCCTCTGCTCACAGGTCTCCCCTTTGTCTTCTCAGATTTCAGTCAGCACTTCAGGCTATGACTGCTGCCATAGCTACATTGACCACCAGATGGTGATGGTGTCCCCAGGTTAGTTCCCTCACAGCTGTCCTGCATCTCCTCCCAGATAGGCAGCTGAGATGAAGCCTGGGCCTTCCTTGTAGCTCAAGTTAACTTGGTTGTTATTCCCCAGCCCCTTGTGGTGTATCCAAATGACACATTGGTGAGGTCCACTTCAGTCTTCTATTTAATCACGTACTATTTCTAGTGTACGTGCAGCGGTGTGTCGTGTACATGCATGTCTGTGTGGAGGTGTCAGATTCCCTGGAGCTGGAGTCAGTGGTGAGCCACCATGCGGGCATTGGGAATTGATTCTAGGTCTTCTGTAAGAGCAGCCAGCATGCTCCCAAGGACTGCCACTTCAGCCTTTTTGAAGTCTTAACTCCATAAACAACTTGGGAGGCTGAGACAGACAGAATTTGAGATTTGGGGCTAGAATTTATTTGAGATCTATAGATGCTGCTTTCTTTCTTTAGAGCTTTTTGTTGTTGTTAGAATAAAATAAATTCTTTTTTTTTTTTTTAGTTTTTCGAGACAGGGTCTCTCATGTAGCCCTGGCTGTCCTGAAACTCACTCGGTAGACCAGGCTGGCCTCGAACTCAGAAATCCACCTGCCTCTGCCTCCCAAGTGCTGGGATTAAAGGCGTGCGCTATCACTGCCCGGCTTAGAATAAAATAAATTCTTAAAAAGAGAATCGCTAGTCCAGATAAGTTGGAGACACCCACGTTAAACCCTTACTTGGGATGTGGTTTGTTTCCCAGGCCTTTTGCATAGCCACTGTTTGTTGGTTTGGTTTCCTGCCGATGCTGACTGCCCACGTTTTATGAATGGGAACACCCATGCTCCATTAGTTCTTGAGTTCTTGTTACTCATTAACAAACGGTGGAAGTGGGAGTAGGCCTTTGCTCTCCAGTTCCAAGTCCTAGACTCTTTACCAACTTTCTCTCGCTCTCAAGTCACCCTCCAAAGAGCTCTGCTGGCGAGCTTGCTTAGTGCCTGACTAGTACTGTGTGGGAAGGGAATTTTTAGGGAACCACTAATGGACGGCGTTGCAGCTAGCTACTGGGACAGAGCCCTGTGTTAGAGGGATTCAGATTGAGCCTGAGAACTTGTGCAGCCTGGGTCAATTGAGAGACCTTGATTCAAAATATAACGGAGAAAGGTTTTTAATCCATTTTTATCTTCTTTTACTGCTAAAATTCTTCCACAAAGAACATTTCCTTCACCCAACAGAACAGCACAGTCTGGATGACAGGTCAAAAAATTAGGGTGGGAAGGTATGCTGAGGATTGGGGGTGGGTACCCTCTCACCCCACATGTATGTGAGTGTGTGTGTGTGTCTGTGTGTGTGTATGTATGTATTTTGAGGCAGGGTCTTTTTATGTAGTCCTAGCTGGCCTCAATTCTCTATGTAGATCAGGCTGACCTGGAAAACACAAAAGTCCATCTAACTCCAGAGTGCAGGGATAAAAGGTGTGTACCGCTGCATTCAGCTTGGACTTCAGTTTTTCTGATTTATAATGATTGCCTCTGGGCAACTCCAGCAATGAATTCCCATGAGACTTAATTTTCTAACTTCTGGCTGGAAGACCCTGCTTTCCTTTCTTCTTCTTGCTGGGTCATCATAGGAGAATTCTGAATCCAGAAAGAGATTGGACACTTGATCCAAGTTTGACATGGGAGAGAAATTATCTGGGCAAAGCCTACCTCCTGGCTACTCATGTCCCCTGAATGTCATGTCTATTTCCAGACCCAGCTGGCCATGCCTCGGTATTTTGTTGTCCTGAGTCCCAGTTCTAGTTAGGTTTATGTCATTATTCAGCTGAAGTCCATGCTCTGCCCTCCTGATCCTGGGGCACACCCTGCTTCTCCCCTGCTATCTGCCCCATACCTACCCTGGCCCAGAGAGGGTAAAAGGGGTAGTGCTGGTGGAAACCAAGGTTCGTCACCTGCCTGGCATTTGTCAATGCCCAAACAACAGGGTGTGCAGGAAGAAGAATGACAAGCCTTGACAGTGGCCTAGCCACATACCTACCCTGGTAGGGAAGCTGGTCAGGCTGGGCTGAAATAGGGTGTGGTGTCAGGCGTGGGAGCCTCATGACCCACCTAGACATCTGGTTGGCTCAGAAGGTCCAGATGTGCTGACAGGTGGTAGATAGCCCAAAACACAGGCTACAGAATATCTCGTGGCCCCAGGATTTGGTGAGCAATTGAGCAGATGAGAGCATGGATGGATGGAAACTTGAGGTTTATGATCCCTAATGTGCAGATAAATAATGGGGTGACTAGAGAATTAAATGACGTACTTAGTGAGGCTCCATTAAGTACTCAAAAATCTCAGTTGATCTGATTCCAGCAGCCGGGGTAGAATCAGTGTCTGATTCAACTTTTATCTTGCCCATATCTGCAAAACAACAAACAAAAATCAAGATAACTACAAAAAATATTTCAGGGAGTCCTCCTGGAGCCTTTCTATTTGCAAATGAACAAACAGGCCCCGAGGAGAGGCTGTGATTCAGCATACCTGGCCAGCCCAGGCTGAGGCGTGCAGTGCCCGCCCTGCCTCCAGCCTGGTCTATATTCTGGTTTACAAAACTGATTTTCCACTGGGCTCTCCTCCCTCCACCCTCTGCCACCCACCACCTAGTCATAGAAACCTGCTGAGACAGGAATAGGAACCACCTATTTTTATTTGATATTTTTAAATATATTATACCGAGTAACACAATGCCGCCTCCTTTTTAGTTTTGTCTTGAGATGGTATCACAGAACCTACTTGGCCTCCAACTTACCTTAGATTTCTGGTCCTGTCTCTCCTTCCTGAGCACTGGGATTGCAGGCGTGCACCACCATACCTGACTAGTGTGTTCCAGGGATGGGACCCAGGGTTTCCTGTATTATAAGCCAGCATTCTGCCAAGTGTCCTGAATCTCCAGCCCTGTGTTTTTGTTTAGTTTTCTGCATCAGGGTCTTATGTATCCCAGTCTAACCTGGAAACAATGGCGATCCTCCTGCCTTCATTTTCTAAGTACTGGGATTGCAAGCACACACCATCTCATCTCCCAGATGAAGAAACAAGACCTAGGGAGGTAACAGGCAGAGCATAGAGCTGACTGACTGACGTTCCTCTCAGACCATGGCCTCATTTCATTCCTCCTCACTCCCTTCCCAAATCATCCAGATGCCTATTCTAGCAGTTCTCCTCAGAGGCTTATTGACTGGGAAGAGCTCTAAGGAACTCACCCTAAGGGGAAGTGGATGGAACCCTTCCTTTTCTAAATAACTTTGGTGAGCCAGAGACAGGGGTTGATATTTCCTGCAGATGTTGGTGAAAGTCAAAGCACAGCTGGACATGGTGTTGCATGCCAGTAATTCCATAACAGAGAGGCAGAAGCTAAAGGCTCATTGCAAGTCCGAGGTCATCCTGGCCTACAGTGGGAGACCTCATCTCCCAGGAGGGAAAGAAGGCTGAGGACATAGCTTAGCTGGGAGAGTGCACGAACTTAGGTTTGAGCCCTGCTACTAAAGCCCGCTGTGCATTCCTGAAATCCTAGTACTAGGGAGCTGGGGCAAGAGGATCAGAAGTTCAAGTCAAGCCTTGGCTATATAGGGAATTTGAGGTTAACCCGAGATACACAACAAGACCATGTTGTGTCTCAAGACAAAAAGGGAGGGGATTATTCCTGTGTGTCATACAACTAGGGCTTTTTGTTGTTGATTAGGATTTTGTCGCCTTAAAAAAACAAAATCTCGCTAGGCAGTGGTGGTGCACACCTTTAATCCCAGCACTTGGGAGGCAGAGGCAGGTGGATTTCTGAGTTCGAGGCCAGCCTGGTCTACAGAGTGAGTTCCAAGACAGCCAGGGCTACACAGAGAAACCCTACCTCGAAAAACCAAAATAATAATAACAATAATAAAATAATAAATAAATAAATAAATAAATAAATAAATAAATAAATCTCCATGTAGTGGTGGCACACCCTTTTTGTTTTTTGTTTTTGTTTTTTTAAAGATTGATTTTATATGAGCCCCTTGTTGCTGTCGCTATCTTCAGACACACCACAAGAGGGCATCAGATCCCATTACAGATGGTTGTGAGCCACCATGTGGTTGCTGGGAATTAAACTCAGGACCTCTGGAAGAGCAGCCAGTGCTCTTAACCGCTGAGCCACCTCTCCAGCCTCTCTAAGTTGTGGCACACATTTTTAATCTCAGCACTCTGTCCCCTTCCAAAATAATGATGATACAACGAATAATATTTTCCTATGTATGTGACTATATGTTTGTATATCCAGCATGTGGTTCAGAGGTATTGGATCTACTGAAACTAGAGTTACATGTAGTATTAAACTGCCCGGTGTAGATGCTGGGAAATGAATCTGAGTCCTCTGGAAGAACAGAGTTAGGACTCTGCTCTCAGTCTTAACTGCTGAGTTATCTCTCCAGCCTACTGTTTCCTATGTATAGTGTGTGTGTGTGTGTGTGTGTGTGTGTGTGTGTGTGTGTCTCGCAATTGTACAGCTGTGCACTTGGCCCTGATTGGGTTAATGAAAGGATGGAAAAGGGACAGACAGACAGAAATGTGCCAAAAAGCTGGGTTCAAGTGGGCCATGTACTCTAGTGGAGATGAGCCAGCAGCAGCCTGGAAAGTCAGTGTGCTGATTTTATGAATCTGGATCCAGGAGGCAGAGCCAGTGAAGAAGGAGGCAGGTTTAGTTCATCTCAGTAAGAGGTCTCTGTAGGGAGCAGTCTCTGTTGTAAACATCTAGGAGGAAGCTGTGGTTGAGACATCACACTGTCAACATGGGCCAAAGGGCTTTGCCAGTTCCATGGATCTGGGGCACTGGAGTCCTTGACATGGCCCCAGACGTGTGTGTGTGTGTGTGTGTGTGTGTGTGTGTGTGTGTGTGAGAGAGAGAGAGAGAGAGAGAGAGAGAGAGAGAGAGAGAGAGCTTGCACTCACATGGGTTCATGTGACATATACGAAGATCAGAGAAGGGGCAACCTCTGTGTCACCTTGGTCCTCACTACCTTGAGCTTCCTGGCAGGCTTCTGGCTCCGCCTCCCAGCGTGACCCAGGTGTTCTGGGATTGCAGACACACAGAGCTACGTCTGGCTCTATGTGCATCCTGGGGATCCAACTCAGGTCCTTATGCTTTGCGGGGGCACATGCTTTCTCTACAGAGCCATCCCCTCAGCCTGCAAAGCTTTGTTTTCCTACAGTGGTATATGTGGAACCTAGGGTCTTGCTCGTGCTGGGAGAGTCCTGTGCCACCAAGCAGTGTTCCCAGGTCTCTGGCAATGTTTTCATCCCAAATGTTGATCTCTCTCCCAAATCCAAAGCTTTCTCAAGCTCCCAAGCTGTTTAGTCTCAGCCTGGAGGTCACGGTAAGGTCTCCTTTTCCGTTTTGCCCTGCTGGCCTTTCCTGCTTCACTTCCTGTCTCCTTGTTCATCCTCTGATCCAGCCAGATTTCTCGGCATTCCTCAGCCTCTTGCCTGTTGACAGCTCAGTATCCTTGAACATGCTGTTCCCTTCATGGGAGACACCTTTCCCTCTTGGCAGGGCAAACTTGCTGGGCTTTTCTGCCCAGCTCAGTTCTCCTCCAGAGACACCCTGGGTGGCATCAGCGACCCTTACCTTTACTTTCTGAACAACTTAGCTGTACAATTATTTATTTACTTAATCTAATTAATCACATCTATATTTTAATTAAGGTCATTGATGTATTTAATTAGTTAGTTTGGAGACAAGGTTTTGATATGCAGACTAGGCTGGCCTCAAATTCATGATTCCCCTGCCTTAGTCTCTTGCTAGGATTGCAGGCCATCGTGACTTGCCATGTATAGTTATTATATATTCTTCTTTCTCTCCTATCTATCTATCTATCTATCTATCCATCCCTCCATCTCTCTGTCTTTCTCCCTTCCTTTCCCCCTCACTATCTTCCCTATGTAAGGGCTTCATCTCGCTTAGCTCCCTAGGTAGTGGAAGATGACCTTGAACTCCTGTTCCTCCAGTATCTACCTCCCAAGTAAGGGGATTACAGGTTGGTGTTGCCACTCCTGGTTTTCTCCATGTTTTCTACAAAAATCTACCTCAGAGGGACAGTGCTTGGTAGAGAAGTTGCACTCTTTTTAAGGTATCAGAGATTGGAAACAGCACCATCCCATAGAACCTGTAGCTCCGCTGGCTCTGTTGGAATGCTCACCCTCAGGCTTGAGGACCCTCCCAAACGTGATGTCTTCTACCAGATGACAGCCTGCCTCTGGGCACAGAGGCTCCTGTGTGCCTGGGAGTGGTTGGCTTGAAGTGAATCCTGCCCACACACTCAGACAAGGCAGGGCCATAAACTCCTAATTCTCCATGCCTGTGCAGGGTGAGGCCACTGTCCAGGCACAGCTCAACCTCTTCTCTTTGTTAAAAGAAAAAAACTGTAAGGGCAGGGAGGAGTAGTGCACACCTTGCCTTAAATCTCAGTGCTTGGGATGCTGAGGCAGGTGGGTTTCTATGAGTTTGAGGCCAGCAGAACCAGTTCCAGAACAGCCAAGGCTACACAAAGAAACCCTGTTTCAGAAACAAAACAAAACAAATAGCTATTGTGACAGGTTGGAGAGATGGCTCAGCAGTTAAAAGCACTTACTGCTCTTACAAAGAAAGGACTTAGGTTCCAGTCCCAGTATCCACATTTCACATCCATCTGTAACTTTGAGGGGATCTAATACCCTGTTCTGGCATTCATGGGCATCAGGCACTTACAGTGCACAGACATTCATTCAGGCAAAATACTCATACATAAAAAATAAAAGCTAGACCTAACTGTAAACCCTGTTAGCCTCGAACTCACAAAGATCTGCCTGCCTCTGCCTGAGAGCTGGGAATAAGGCATGCACCACCATTACTCAGCTAAATAAATTGGTTGTTTGGTTGCTTTGGTTTGGGTTGGCTTGGGTTTTTTTTTTTTTTTTTTTTTTTGAGGGGGAGCAGGAACTGGGATTCTTTTTGGGTTTTGGTGTTTTTTTTTTTTAATCTTTTTTATTTATTTTATTTTATTTATTATTTTGGTTTTTCGAGACAGGGTTTCTCTGTATAGCCTGGGCTGTCCTGGAACTCACTCTGTAGACCAGGCTGGCCTTGAACTCAGAAATCTGCCTGCCTCTGCCTCCCAAGTGCTGGGTTTAAAGGTGTGTGCCACCACTGCCTGGCTTGTTTTTTTGGTTTTGGTTTTGGTTTTTCAAGACAGGGTTTCTCTGTGTAATAGCCCTGGCTGTCCTGGAATTCACTCTGTAGACCAGGCTGGCCTCCAACTCACAGAGATCCTCTACCTCCCAAGTGTTGGGATTAAAGGAGTATGCCACCACGTCAGGCTAAATAAATCTTTTATTTTTAAGTTTTACATTTATTTATTCACTGAGGGGCATGCCACAGTGGAGGTCAGGACAGCATGCAGGTCAGCAGTCCTACCATACGACACTGCAAGGATCCCTTGGCAGAAAGCGCCTTCACCCACTGAGCCCTCTTGTTGGCCTTCCTGACCAGGAATTCGTCTGGGCACCTTCAGCCTTCAGAAGTCTTAGAAACTGGCTCTGAGTCCACTAATGACAGAGACTGTCCTAGATGGGCTTCCTACTCTTGCCTTTATTGTGGGATGAGTGCAACTGGTCTCCCTTCCTGCCCAGGCATTCTGACTAGCACAGAGCACACTTAGGGTTCTGCTTAGCTCCTGTGCTGGAGACACCCCTCTCACAGTCACTGCCTCCAGACAGAAGCTCAGCTGTGTTTCCTGGCCTTTTCATAGCTGGAGCTCTACCAATGATCTTGGCCCTCCCAGATCCACTGCTGGCAACTCAGGTCCTTGGAGTTCAGCACTGCCAAAGTACTTACTCTGGGCAGACTCCTAGAATACAGGTGTCTTGGAGCCACCTCTGCCTTCCAGGACCCTGTGAGGAGAAGATTGCTTGTTTTTGAGCAAGCATCTCTAATGGAGTGCTTAGGGACAAGCTGCAATGAGGAGAGGTGTTCAGTGTCCCAAGAGCCTCAATTACAGAGCCTCATAGGGAGGGGCCCAAGCTTACTCATTTATTAATTACCCTATTCTCTAGTAGGAGGTGTCCTGTAAAATGAACTGCATTCAGTGTCAGAGGGCCTGAGGCACTCTTTACTTGGTACTGTGGATACATCACCACATCCGAGGACCCTTTTTTCTGTTTCCTCCCTTGAAGGATGTGGGGAGACCAGCAAGGCCATGATTGTGAAAGCTTCAGGCATCACACACATGTTCACTTCTGTTTTCTCCTGGTGCATTTTGTAGATTCTGGCAGACAGCACTGGGAAGTTTCTGTTATGCTGAAGGAACAAATGAATGGGCAGAGAGCATTTGAAGCCGGACACATAGGACACTTGTAATCCTAATGGTCAAGAAGTAGAGGCAGTAAGATCAGGAATTCAAGGCTAGCCCTTGTCCACATAGCAAATTTAAAGGGAAGCTAGCCTGGGCTAGATAGGACCCTAACTCAAAACCAAAACTACAAACAAACAAAAAACCCCACCAGTGGATATTATTAAAAGTAAAAATGAAGTTGGGCGCTGGGCAGTGGTGGCGCACACCTTTAATCCCAGCACTTGGGAGGCAGAGCAGGTAGATTTCTGAGTTCGAGGCCAGCCTGGTCTACAGAGTGAGTTCCAGGACAGCCAGGGCTACACAGAGAAACCCTGTCTCAAAAAAAAAAACAAACCAAAAAAAAACCAAAAAAAACAAAAAACAAAAAAAAAGTTAAATTGTAGACTGAATATGGGTGTATGCCTTTAATCCCGGCACCTGGGAGACAGAGACAGGTGGATCGCTCTGAGTTTGAGGCCAGCCTGCCTGGTCTATACAGGGAGTTCCAAGACAGCTAGGGCTACACAGAGAAACCCTGTCTCCAAAATAAACTTAAACAAGTAGGTGAATATGGATAGCATCTGTTCTTACCAGCTTACTACTGGTATGTCCTCTATCTGAAGACAGTATAATAAACGGAATTTTGAGGCAAGTAGGTAGAGTAAGAACAGGGATGGAGAGACTGTTCAGCCGCTGAGAGCACTTGTTGCTCTTGCAGAGGGCCCACGTTCAGTTCCCAGTCTATATCAAGTGGCTTACAGTTACCTTTAACTCTAGCTCCAGGGGATGCAATGCCTCTGGCCTCCGTGGGCACCTGCATTCACAAAGACAAGCACACACAGACATAATTAAAAAATAATACACATGATTTAAAATAATAAAAAAACACACATAATTAAAAAATAATAATGTACCACCTTGAGATTTTGAAGAAATAATAAGTAGGTTGGGGACATACTTCAGTGACAGGTCATGGGCTCATCAGACATGAGGCCCAAAGTTTGACACATGCAACACAAATAATTACTTAATCAGTCTGCATGCCTTTAATTCTAGGAAACTTAAACTTAGGAGGCAGAGGCCAGAGTTCCAAGCTAGCCTGATCTATAGAGCAAGGACAGCCAAGGCTACACAGAGAAACCCTGTCTCAAGGACAGCACCCACCCTCAAAAAAAAAAAAAAAAAAAAAGCCGAGCATAGTGGCCCATGCCATTAATCCCAGAACTCAGGAACCAGAGGCAGGCAGGTCTCTGAGTTTGAGGCTAAGTCTACGTAATAAATTCTAGGACAGCCGGGCGGTGGTGGCACACACCTTTAATCCCAGCACTTGGGAGGCAGAGGCAGGTGGATTTCTGAGTTCGAGAGTTCGAGGCCAGCCTGGTCTACAGAGTGAGTTCCAGGACAGCCAGGGCTACACAGAGAAACCCTGTCCCAAAAAAAAAAAAAGAGAAAGAAAATTGTCTGTCACTTTGGACATATTGTCAACTAGTGAGCTGCGGTTTTCCTCAGTCTTTACAGCACCATGAAGTGATGGCTGGTTCTGTGAATGAGAGGCTGAGACTCAAGATGCTAAGTAACTTGCCAAGAGCTAGCAGAAATCTGCATGCTCCCAATCTTTATTGTTTTGTGGTTTGTTTGTTTGTTTGTTTGTTTTCCTGAGAAGATTTATCTGTGTGGCCCTTGCTGTCCTGGAACTCACTCTGTGGATCAGGCTGGCCCTCCAACTCACAGAGATCCTCCTGCCTCTGCCTCTGGATTGCTAGGATTAAAGGCATGCAATCTTTATTTTTGACCACTAATTTTAATCTTTTCCACACCAAATAGATAGATATTGAGGTTTTGATGCTGGCCCTTGAACCCAGGTCCTTGAGCATGCTAAACATTTATTCTACCACTGAGCCAGGCTTCTGGTCCCAAAGAGATAACTTTGGATGACTCTAGCTGTTGTTACTGTAGGAACTACAGCTTGCTTTTTAGTGTAGGGCCAATGTCTGACCCATTTATCAGGGAACGAGTGAAGAGGCTGCTTCCCTAGATCGCCCTCTATTGTCACCCAGCTGAAAAGTTTAATTGCAGTTTCAAGTCACTGAAAGGCAGCAGATTTTGTTGGCGCATGTGTGTAATCCCAGTGTTGGGAAGTGAAGTGAAGGCAAGGAGACTAAGTGTTCAAAGTTAGTTTCAGCTACATGTTGAGTTCCAGGCTAGGCTATGTTAAGATACTGTTTCAAAACAAACAAGGCTGGCAAGATGGTAAGTAAAGGTGCTTGCTGCCCAGGAACTACAGAATGGAAGGAGAGAAGTGACTTCCCCAAATTGCATGAGCATGAACATGTATACACAGAGACATATGTCATACACACATATGCAGACACACACACACATGCGCATACACACATGCACACACACAAATAAAATGTAATTTTTTTCTTTTATTAATCAGCTATTTATTTATTTATTTATTTATTTAGTTAGTTAGTTATTTAGTTATTTAGAGATAGAGTCTCAGTGTTTAGCCTGGAACTCATTATGTAGATATGTAGATCAGGCTAGTCTCAAACTCACAGAGATCTTCCTGCCTCTACCTATGAGTGCTAGGATTTATGTATATGCCCTTGTTGAACCCATTAAAATATAATTTAAAAACCCCAAAAGCAAAATTTCCCAATCACCAGCTTTAATTCAAAGTATAGCATTTAGCTAATAGGGCAGCGCTGAGGGATGGCATCGTGGGAGGGTCTGCATTTAATCTTAAAGGATGAGCTGCTGGGTCCTCCTGTTATCCCAGTCCTAGGGAGCAGGCAGATTGGAGAACATCACTCCAAACCTACCTCAGGATCCCTAGGACATGGCTTACTGTAGTCTGCATGGGGACATAAACCCAGACCTTGAATATGAGACCAGAACCTTCTCTGTGAAGTAGCACAGCATATGGTCATGGAAGAAGGCCACTGCTCTGAAGAACAGAAGTGGTCCTAGCTTGGACCAAAGGATATTTGTTTCTTTTTTTTTTTGGAGACAGGGTTTCTCTGTGTAGCCCTGGCTGTCCTGGAACTCACTCTGTAGACCAGGCTGGCCTCGAACTCAGAAATCCACCTGCCTCTGCCTCCCAAGTGCTGGGATTAAAGGTGTGCGCTACCACCGCCCGGCAGGATATTTGTTTCATTGGTTTCTTTGAGCCTTTACATAGGAATGTGTTTATATGTGGAATCTACTTAAGTGGTTCTGTCCTATATCCTTCCACAATCCCTTAAAGAAGATCCCAAAAGTCAAATAGAGGTGAGTGTGGTAGTTCACACCTGTAACCCCAGCAGCTAGGAAGCTGAGGCAGAAGGATCACAAGCTCGCAGTCAGCCTAAGCTATTTTTTGAGAAAAAAAAATTCTTCCGTGTGTGTGTGTGTGTATGTGTGTGTGTGTGTATCCAATAATAAGATACAGGAGAAAGAACAGCTGGCCATCATGGCATATGCCTTTAATCCTAGCATGCCTGAGGCAGAAGCAAATGGAGCTCTCTGAGTTTGAGGCCAGCCTGTTCTACATATCAAGTGTCAGAATAGTTAGGGCTACACAGAGCCTGTCTGAAGTACCTCCCCCAACGCACACACAAAATCTAGTAAATGAACAAAAGCACTCTCCCCCCACAGCCCCAGGATGTGCCTGCTATACCAAGCGACAGAGGCCAGGTATTTTAGATAGCAAGTCATCCTAGCCAGGGAGGCAAAAACCCAGCAGTGAATCAGAGGGCTGTGGAAGCAAGCTGCATTTTGGTTCCTGGATTTGTCTCTGGCCGTGCTTGTAGACAGGATGCTATTTTTGGAGCAGAGAAATGTTGCCAGCCTAGGGATGTTCAGAGGGATGAGAAGCTGCTCATATGGGTCAATCCTGTTGCCACTCTCTCCTCCTGGCCATTGCAAGAAATTTCATCTGAGAGGCAAAAAACCTCCAATCACAGCTTTACATCCCAGCCTGCCACTTCATCAGTGACAACAGAGTGAGTGAGGGGCTGGGAAGTTCCTAGGTTAGTTACTGCTGGAAAAGCCTGGGACTCCTGCCTCGCTTCCCTCCTCTCTTTCTTTGAATCAGAGTCTTATGTAGCCCAGGCTATATATAGCTGAGGATGGCCTTGAAGATCTGATCCTTCTGCTTCCATCTTCCAAATGCCAGTGTTGCCCGGCTTTCTATCTATCTCTATGGAGTTTGCTTTAGAGAAACTGAGGTCAGTATAGAGGCCGTGCAGTCTTTTGTTTGTTTGTTTGTTTGTTTGTTTGTTTTTGAGACAGAGTTCCACGTGATTCAGGCCATTCTTTAACTCGTTATCTAGCTGAAGAGGTCCTTGAACTCCCAATCTTCCTGCTTCTCCATCGCTAAGGCTTGGATTGCAGGTTAGTGCCTTCATATCCAGTTCAACCATAGAAATTTAATTTATAAGGAACAAAAACTGGAAAATGTCTGTCACTGGTGGGTGGATAAGATAGCCTTCATGGTGCCATACTGTGGAGTTCTGTGAAAGAGATATGCTTTTCTATACATGCTGTGATGCAGGGTAACCTCAAAAACATCATGATGGCTGGAGGAGGCTAGACACAAACCTTTTTTTTTTCCCCCAACGGTTTCTCTGTGTAACCTTGGGTGTCCTAGAACTCACTCTGTAGACCAGGCTGGCCTGGAATTCACAGAGATCTGCCTGCCTCTGCCTCCTGAGTGCTGGGATTAAAGGTGTGTGCCACCATTGCCCAGCTCACAAAAAAAAGTAAAAGTTTATTATTATTTTAAATGTGTGAGTGTTTTGCTTGCATATATGTCTGTGTACCATTTACATGCCTGATGCCTAAAGAGGTTAGAAGAGGGTGCTGGGTTCCCTGGACCTGGAATTACAGATGGTTGTGAATGATCATGTGGGTACTGGGAACTGAACCTGGGTCCTCTGCAACAGCAACAAGTGCTCTTAACAACTAAGCCACTTCTCCAGCCCTGACACAAAATCCTATGTGATATGTGTGGCTCTAGGTAGATAACATTTTTAGGACTGGCTAATCTCAGAGGCAGGAAACCCAGCAGATGCTGCTGGAGTTTAGAATAGGCAGTAGGCTGGTCACAGGTGGACTTAAGGGAAGTCTGAGAGTATAGTGGGATTATGATTGTACATGTTTATAACTTTATTAAAACTCATCCCAGTTGGGGCCTAGAAAGACTGTACAATGGTTAAGAACACAGGTTGCTCTCCCAAAGGTCCTAGGTTCAAATTCTAGCACCCACATGGTGGCTAACAACCATCTATAACTCCAGTTTCAGGAGATTCAACACCTTCTTCTGGCCTCTGAGGGCACATGCAGTTGCAGAGACATAAATTCAGGCAAAACACAGATATACAGAAAATAAATAAGAATATGTGAAGTCCTTCCATATAACCCATATGTCACAGGGCCCTATTGAGCACCCCATGTTGGGAGTAGACTGCACATCAAACAGTCCTTCTACTTCCTGTCCACAGTGAAGGCTCAGGACAGTCCACATTCCTAACTCAGTGGTCAAGCCAGGCAGTGGTAGCACACACCTTTAATCCTAGCACTTGGGAGCCAGAAGCAAGCGGATGTCTGAGTAGAAGCCAGCCTGGATTATGGTGAAGTTCCAGGACAGCCAGAGTGACACAAAAACTCTGTCTCAAAAAACAAACAAACAAACAACAAACAAACAACAAACAAACAAACAACAAACAGACTGAACACAGTGGTCTCTAAGTGCAGAGCCTGGACTAGTGCTTAGGAGTTCGTTAGAAATTAAAAACCTTGGGCTGGAGAGATGGCTCAGTGGTTAAGATAACTTGTTGCTTTTGCGGAAGATCTGAGTTCAGTTCCCAGCATCTACATGGTTGGTGGCTAACAACCATCAGCAACCCTAGTTCCAGAGGATCTGACATTCTCTTCAAAAGAAGGACTAGAGTAAAGAACTATGACGAGTACCTACTGTGTGCACCTACTGAGAGGATGAATTACCATCCTCATAGGAGCACTGGTTCATTTTCCTGGCGCAATTTATAGACAAGGAAACAGAGGTTCTGAGAGATCAAGAGACTCTCCAGCTAAGAGACAAAGACTGGAACCTGGTGTGGTGGCCTATGACTGTAAATCTAGCTCTTAAGGGAGTAGGACATACATGCATGAGGATTAGAAGTTCAAGCCCGACCTAGCCTAATAGCAAGTTCAAGAACAGCCTGAGCTATATGAGACCTTGCCTCAAACAAAGAAAGTCTTTCTTTTTTTTCCTTTCTTTCTTTTTTTTTTTTTTTTTTTATGGTTTTTCGAGACAGAGTTTCTCTGTGTAGTCCTGGCTGTCCTGGAGCTCACTCTGTAGACCAGGCTGACCGCCTGCCTCTGCCTCCAGAAACAGTCTTTCAAAACAACAACAAATGCTACATACTCTGCTGACTCATGCCTGTAATCCTAGCATTTGAGACACTAAGATAAAGCCTAGATGTTTGCGACCAGCCTAAGAGCTGCTGCATAGTGACAATAAAGCCAAAAACTAAAAAGAGGTTACAAGGGGGCCAAGATGACTTCTCCACATTTCTTTGAAGCATGCATGCTCTACTATCCCCATGCAAGCCACATCCTCAGTATAAGACAGAGGTACAGGAAGGGACAGGAGAATTGCAGTAAATACAGCTCCTTCAGGTTTTGGGGAACTAAGTGTGGGTATAAAGAATAAACATGTGCAACACACCATGGCTCAGTGTTTTCCTCAAGGCCCCGGCAGAGCCCTTTGTTTAAGGCTATGTTGTTTACTCCCAAGGGACGGGGGAGTGGGGAAATTAGAAGTAGCGCTTGGACAGAAGCCCAAGAGGTTTCAACTCAGTTCCTTGGGAGCCTGATTGGGGACACACAGAGCTGGGGACTCAGGGATTCTGGCCAGGGATAAGGAGAGCCTCTGGGGACCCAGGAGGGCGGGGCTGTGGTTTCCAGATGCACGGATGACATAATGTCTGCCTGGCCTGCAGACGCCAGTTCTGCTAGAGTGGCCCTTCCAAGTAGCAGGGCCCTAGGTCTTGCCCCGGGTTTGCCCTCATGCTCAGAGGACAGGTTTTCTCCCTCACAAAGCTGTTTGGGAAATTGAATCCATCAGCTGGGATCTCCTGCTTAAACCCAGGGTTGCTTAGATCCTGGCTGCTCCAGACAGCGGCACCTTCATCAGTCAACACGGGTGGTTTTCCACAGCCTACTTGTTCCACCTTTGTTGTGTTTGTTTGTTTTACATTTATTTATTTATTTATTTATTTATTTATTTATTTATTTATTTTGGTTTTTCCAAGACAGGGTTTCTCTGTGTAGCCCTGGCTGTCCTGGAACTCACTCTGTAGACCAGGCTGGCCTCGAACTCTCGAACTCAGAAATCCACCTGCCTCTGCCTCCCAAGTGCTGGGATTAAAGGCATGTGCCACCACCGCCCGGCTCATTTATTTATTTTTATTTTGTGTGTGTATGTGGCAAGTACCTTAACTCACTGAAGTATCCTGACAGGATGTGTGTGTGTGTGTGGTGTGTGTATGTGTGTGTATGAGCACAGGTGCCATAGAACATGTGTTAGAGGTCAGAGAACAACCTACCAGAGTTGGTTCTCTCTATTGGAAGTAAGGTGATAGCAAATTCAAGAGACTAGTGAAGACAAAGCAGTTTTTAATATGTACTCTGCAGAGAGGAGCAGAGCATAGAGAAAAAGTGAGAACAGTTGGTGTGCTGATTTGGCTGGCCGGCACAAGACTGGTTTCTAAAGTCCTCTCTTTATGAGAAAGTCTCTTCCTCTCTTCCTATAGACCAAGACTCGCCGCCTTCTCAAATCTCCCATCCTATTGGTTCAGGATGCAGCATCTTAGCCAATGAATCATTTGGGGCCTGAGATGGCCCACTTTTCTTATTGTGGGTTCAGTCATGTAGCATCCTGTCTGTAGAGTCTCCTATTCCTCATACCTCTGCTGAACTCTAAGCACACAACAAGGCTGGAGAGATGACTCAGTGGTTAAGTCAGTTACTGCTCTTGCAGGGGACCTGAGTTGTATTCCTAGGCCCTACATCAGGTAGCTCACAACTTCCTGTAACTTCAGTCTTCAGTTCCAGGGATCTAACACCCATCTGACTTCCTCCTTCTCTGTCTCTCTCTCTTTCTCTCTCTCTCTCTCTCTCTCTCTCTCTCTCTCTCTCTCTCTCTCTCTCTAATAAATAATAATTAATATTAAGGAAAATGGCTTTAAAAGAAAGAAAAGGAAGGAGGGAAGAAAATGGACCTTAACATTCCTTACATTCCTTACATCTCCTTCTACCAGACGGCTGAGAATTGAACTCAGGTTGTAGGGCTGGGTGGCACGCTCCTTTACCTGCAAAGCCATCTCACCAGCCAGACCACAGTGGTCACTGTTGTTTGTCACACTTGATCCATCAACTGAAGATCTTTCAGGTGAGAAGGGATGTGTTCTGGGTAGGGACAAAGCCAATACCAGAACCTTGACCCTGGCTATGGTGCTACTTAATAAGAAGCGCCTGTCTTTCGTACACTGTCTTACAGAACACGTGTATATGCTTTTCTCCCTTCACCTTGTAAGACAGAAGGATTATGACCTCTGTTTTTATAGATGAGCAACTGGGGGTTATAGCGTTTAACCAGCTTGCTCAAGGTTACCCACTAGGAAATAACAAAGCCAGGGCTCATGGCCAAATGTTCTGCTCCCAAACTGTTTCACACTGCGTTCCAGACCACGTCAGCAATACCTCAGTGCCGTGAACCCCAGATAGGGGCTCAGGGCAGTCCCAGAAAGTGCATGCTCTCCAGTAGTGCCTTAGAGCAAATGATGAGTCTTTGTCTTTGTCCTCCTCCTCTTCTTCCTCCTCCTCCTCTTCCTCCTCCTCTTCTTCCTCCTCCTCTTCTTCCTCTTCTTCCTTCTCTTCCTCCTCCTCTTCCCTCCTGCTTTCTTCTTCTCTTCCTCACCTTCCTCTTTCCCCTTTTCTTCTTCCTCTTCCTTCCCCTCTTCTTTTGTTTGTTTGTTTTGAAACAGGGTCTCTTTTTTTCTGGCCTCAAACTCACTGTGTATCAGAAGGTGACCTTGAACTCCTGATCCTCCTGCCCCAACACCCACCTCGAATGTTCTGAATGTTCTTTAGATGAACAGGGTCCCCTCTAATGACTTTGTATCCCAAACTTGACCTAGGAAAAAGCTGCTGTGCCCTGAGGTTTGTGGACAATCTAGACAGTATTTTCTACTTCTGGGCACTCTTCTTTTTCCCCTTAGTCTCTTAGGTCTCTTGTTTTTTTGTTTTTTGTTTGTTTTTGTTTTGTTTTGTTTTTTCGAGACAGGGTTTCTTTGTGTAGCCCTGGCTGTCCTGGAACTCACTCTGTAAAGCAGGCTGGCCTCGAACTCAGAAATCCACCTGCCTCTGCCTCCCAAGTGCTGGGATTAAAGGCGTGCGCCCCACAGCCCAGCATTTTTTTTTCTCTTAGGTGTCTTTACAACAACAACAAACCCCATAACTAACACGTCATGGCACATGCCTTTGGCCCTGGCATTTGGGAGGCAGAGGCAGGCAGATCTCTGTGAGTTCTAGGCCAGCCTGGTCTACAAAGTGCATTCCAGGACAGCTATGGCTACACACAGAAAAACCCTGTCTGGAAAAATCAAACCAAATTAAACCAAACCAAACCAGCCTCTCCCTGCCAGGCATGGGAGTCTCATTTGATTCCAGTACTCCAGAGATAGAGATAGACAGACCTCTCATTGTCTCAAAGACAAATGAACAGATAAACCCCAATCCACAACCAATTATTCCCCACCAGTTCTCCCTTCTATAGAATTTGTATGTAACTGGGGCTGAGAGATGGCTCAGCAGTTAGGAGCACTGGCTGCTATTCCAGAGGTCCTGAGTTCAATTCCCAGTACCCACATGGTGGTTCTTGACCATCTATAAAGGGATGTGATGCCCTCTTCTGACATGCAGGTGTACATGCAGAAGTACTATAGTATTAGTATGGTATGGTATGGTATGGTATGGTATGATATGGTATAGTATGGTATGGTCTGGTATGCTATGGTATAGTATTGGTATGGTATGGTATGGTATTGGTATGGTATGGTATGGTATGGTATTGGTATGGTCTGGTATGGTATGGTCTGGTATGGTATTGGTATGGTCTGGTATGGTATGGTATGCTATGGTATAGTATTGGTATGGTATGGTATGGTATGCTATGGTATGCTATGGTATAGTATTGGTATGGTATGGTATGGTATGGTATGCTATGGTATGCTATGGTATAGTATTAGTATGGTATGGTATGGTATGGTATGGTATGGTATTGGTATGGTATGGTCTGGTCTGGTCTGGTCTGGTCTGGTCTGGTCTGGTATGGTATGGTATGGTATGGTATGGTATGGTATGGTATGGTATAGTATTAGCAGCACTAATATAGATAAAATAAATAAACTGTTCACAGGAATGACAAGGATGGTCTTGATTCCACTTAACAAGAGCATATGCAATTCTGGTGCCTTTTACATGTCATGTCTCCCACACAGGAGTTCATCTGTGAGGAATCCTGGAGACTCAAGTGCAGGTTAACTCTGGACTATATGACATCCCCACTCTCTCCCACCCCCACATTATTGGTTGCTTTGGGTTTGTTGTTTTATATATGGGAATATTTTTCCTACATGGATGTATGAATACCACATACACTTGTTGTTGGAGGAGGTCAGAAGGGGGTGTCAAATTCCCCGAAACTGTAGTCTGTAGAGATGTTTGTTAACTGCCATGTTGGTGCTTAACCTGGATCCTCTGAGCCTCTCTTCAACTGGATCTATCTATCTATCTATCTATCTATCTATCTATCTATCTTATCTATCTGTTTGTTTATTTTTGTTTACTTATTTATTTTGAAATAGGGTTAACAAAAGAAAAAAGAAACAAATGTGGTCTTTCTATGTAGGTCTTGCTGGTCTAGAATTCCCTATGTGGATCAGTATGTATGTGTATGTACATATTTGTGTGTATATGCACATGAGCCTGGGTGTGTGTGCATACGTATGTGTAGATGCAGGAGCCTGTGCACACTCAGAAGCTAGAAGAGGGTGTTAGATCTCTTGAAACCAGACTGTCTTAGTCAGGGCTTCTATTCCTGCACAAACATCATGACCAAGAAGCAAGCTGGGGAGGAAACGGTTTATTCAGCTCACACTTCCACATTGCTGTTCCTCACCAAAGGAAGTCAGGACTGGAACTCAAGCAGCTCAGGAAGCAGGAGCTGATGCAGAGGCCATGGAGGGATGTTACTTACTGGCTTGCTTCCCCTGGCTTGCTCAGCTTGCTTTCTTACAGAACCCAAGACTATCAGCCCAGGGATGGCACCACCCACAATGAGCCTTCCCACCCTTGATCACTAATTGAGAAAATGCCTTACAGCTGGATCTCATGGAGGCATTTCCTCATCTGAAGTTCCTTTCTCTGTGATTACTCCAGCTTGTGTCAAGTAGACACACAAAACTAGCCAGTACACAGAGTTATAGGTGTTTGGGAGAAATGTAAGGCTTGCTCTGAATGCTGGAACCTCAACTCTAGCCCTCATGGTAATACAGTGAGCTCTCTCCTTTCACCCTGTGGGTCCCAGGAAATCAATTCAAGTTGTCAGGCTTGACAGCAAACACCTTTACCCTGAGAGCCATCTCACCTGCCTCTCAGCCCCACTTCTCTAATGAAGAATTAGAACACACCTATGGGTCTCAGGTATGAGCTAGGCAGGTATAAAACCTGGTTGCATGGTGCCAAGTTCTCTGTGACAGGAGCTTTGATGCGAAAACCAGTTAAACAAGCCCCTGGGCATTATTTTTCTCACCTGGGTGACCTAGAGAGCCAAACTAGGCTGTTCATCTCTGCAGGCTGAGTCCTGGACCTGAGTGCTGAGTGTCTGGGATTTCCCACTGATATCGGTGTTCATCTCTAGCTGGGTTCTAGAGTGACGTGTGCCTGGAAAAATGCCCAGAGGTGGCTTTTACCCAGCTGGCTTGGGCAGAGAGGGGAGTGGCCTATCCCGATGCAGGAGTGTCTAGCAGTAGTGGCCATGACTCTTCATGCATCTTCATTGAATTTCTCTAGCCTCCTTGTGCAATCTGTGTAGGCCAGACAAGGAGTGCTCAGCCTTCCTACAGAAGCTGGTTGCTGGGGGAGGGGAGTCATTTTCTTCTGTTGCCCATACTTTAGTAAAGAACTCCCACCCAAGCTCTCTGCAAGTGACCGTAATTAAACAAACAAATTAAAAACAAAAGCAAAAAAAAAAAAAAAACCCCAAAGGTGTGAGGAGGATTTGTAATGAAAATAATACAGCAAGATGACCTGGTCTGGTGAAGCATGCATCAAAACTAGGGTCTCTGGCAGCCACATATCCTCAAAGGACAAAGTGTCTGACATAGCCTGGCTTTAGGAAGGGGTTAAAGATTCCCTAGGTATTACTTTAAGGTAAACAAAACACAAAACAAACAACTTTGAGAGTGATTGTAGTCGCTCACTACATTGGAAAAGCTGAGACAGGAGGATTTAAATAGAAGGGTCAGTCTGGGCTGGATAGTAAGACCTTGTCTCAAAAAAACAAACCAGCATGACATGATAGCGCACACCTTGAATCCCATTACTCCAAAGGCAGAGGCAGGCAGATCACTCTGAATTTGAGTCCAGTGTTACAGGCTACATTTCCAGGCTACTCAGGCTTTATAGTGAGACCCTGTCTTAAAACAAACAAAACAAGCTGGACGGTGGTGGCGCATGCCTTTAATCCCAGCACTTGGGAGGCAGAGGCAGGCGGATTTCTGAGTTCAAGAGTTTGAGGCTAGCCTGATCTACAGAGTGAGTGAGTTCCAGGACAGCCAGGGCTACACAGAGAAACCCTGTCTCGAAAACAACAACAACAACAACAACAACAACAACAAAAACCCAATTAAACAAAGTGAAAACCAAACTAAACCATACAATACCAACAAAAAAAAAACCAAACTAACAAAAACTAAAACACCCACCAGCCAAGTACAGTGGCGCACACCTGTACTGTTGAAAGGGAGAAGGGGGATGCAACAATCTTCAGGCCAACCAGGGCTAGATGGAGAGATGCTTTCAAAAAGTCAGAAAAGTGGGGCTGGAGAGATGGCTCAATGGTTAAGAGCACTGGCTGCTCTACCAAAGGTCGTGAGTTCAATTCCCAGCAACCACATGGCATGATGGCTCACAACCATCTGCAATGGGATCTGATGCCTTCTTCTGGTGTTTCAAGGACAGTGTGTTTATATACATTAAATAAATAAATAAATCTTTAAAAAGTCAGAAAAGCAAACAAATACATGGCTTGAAGAACTGAGGCTATAGCTCAGTGAAATAATTGAAAAGGCTGAGTTTGGTCTCAGCATCTTGAAAACAACAAAACCCAAAGCCAACATATAAAAACCAGGGCCAGGCCGGGCAGTGGTGGCCTACCACTTGGGAGGCAGAGGCAGGCGGATTTCTGAGTTTGAGGCCAGCCCAGTCTACAGAGTGAGTTCCAGGACAGCCAGGGCTATATAGAGAAACCCTGTCTCAAAAAAACAAAACAAAACAAACAAACAAACAAACAAAACAGGGCCAGTGGGATGAAGGGATGAATCAGTAGATAAAGGTGCTTGAAGCCAAATATTATAACCAAAGTTCAGTTCCTGGGAACCACACTGTGGAAAGCTAGAACTGACTCCTGCATCCACACGCATGCCTCCACATGCACGCCACTGCACACAGCTGCTCTCACATATGCACCCACACAGGCACATCAAGAGATGCACACATTCCCCTTTCCCCTGACCCACCACCCCCACCAGACAGGGTTTCTCTGTGTAGCCCTGGCTGTCCTGGAACTTGATCTGTAGACTAGGCTGGCCTTGAATTCAGAGATCTGCCCGCCTCTGCCTCTGGAGTGCTAGGGTAAAGGCACCAAACAGAATAAAGTATTTTGTCTGATGAAACGGGATGAACTTGTTCTGCCCAATGTGAGTTTTCTCTGTGATGAGTAGCAGGCACATGACTGCTGAAGTTTTAATTGTTTGGTAAAGGTATAATTCATATGCAGTAAAAGGCAACGTATATCTGTATATAGATAAATAGACTGAGTAAGCTCAACTAATACTATGTAACTGCGTTGATTTTTATTGTTAGCAAATCAAAGAAGAGCAGCGTTCCAGAAAACTCCCTCTTGTTCCTCCACCATAGGGAATATACACTGACCTAAGCTCTGTGCTGTCTCTAAACTGGTCTGTTTGCTTTGAATGCTGTGTGAGTCAAGCAACTCATGTTTACAAACCTTTGCGTTAGCTGGGCAGTGTTGGCGCACGCCTTTAATCCCAGCACTTGGGAGGCAGAGGCAGGCGGATTTCTGAGTTCGAGGCCAGCCTGGTCTACAGAGTGAGTTCCAGGACAGCCAGGGCTACACAGAGAAACCCTGTCTTGAAAAACCAAAAAAAAAAATAAAAAAATAAAAAAAAATACTTGACCTGATTTCTCTTAAGTATATATTAAGAAGAATCTTTAGGGATAGTGCATGATTAATATTATCAGAATCTAAGATGGTCATGGCAGCACATACCTGTAATCCCAACACTTGGAAAGTAGAAGTAGGGAGGCTAGCCTCAGCTACACAGTAAGCTCAACGCCAACCTGGACTACATATGGGAGAGAGAGAAAGAGAGAGAGAGAGAGAGAGAGAGAGAGAGAGAGAGAGAGAGAGAGAGAGAGAGAGAGGGAGAGAAGGAGAGGGAGAGAGAGAGAGGAGAAAAGGTAGGGAAGGAAGAAAGAAGACAGAAGGAAAAAAAGATAGCTTAGTGGGAAAACACAATTGCTACCAACCAAGCCTGATAACCTGCATTTGATCCCCAAGACTCACAAGATGGACAAAGAGGACCAGCTCTTGCCAGTTTTCCTTTAACCTCCACACGAGTCATGGCATACATGCCCCCCCCGCCTTAAAATAAATAATTGTAATAAACATTTGTTTTTTTTTTTTCCAGACAGGGTTTTTCTGTATAGTCCTGGCTGTCCTGGAACTCACTCTGTAGACCAGGCTGGCTTCGAACTCAGAAATTTGCCTGCCTCTGCCTCCGAAGTGCTGGGATTAAAGGCGTGTGCCACCACTACCCGGCTTGAAATAAACATTTTAAAAAGACAGAACAGCAACAGCAGAGACATAAAAAGGAAGGAATCAATCGTGTGTTGTTTAGTGCTATAAGAGCTAAAGGCTTGACCAAGTCCGGGGGATCCCCTTTCCAGGAGGTCACTTACTACTTCCTCCCCACAGGGACTCCTCCACACAGCTGGGGAAATATCCTTGTGACACAAGGACTGACTTCCCCGAGAGTGAGTCCACAGAAAGAGAAAGAAATCAGAAGGAAGCTGTAATTCGTTTTATGGCCAAACATCCAAAATTGTCTACCTTTGCCGTTGTCACAGGCTGTGCATTAGAAGTCTGGCTCGCATTCAAGAGTGGGGGAAAAAAAAACCACTTTCTCCCTTAGAGGACAGAACTTAACAAAGAATTTGTAGAACTTTTAAAAATATATATGGGTGTTTTGCCTAGGATTTTCTGAGGCCAGAAAAGGGCATCAGATCCCCTGAAACTAGAGTTACACATGGTTGTAAGCTGCCATGCAGGTGCTGGGAATTGAACCTGGGTCCTCTGGATGAGGAGCCAACGCCCTTAACAACTGAGCCATCTCTCCCCTACCTCAGTGCTGACTTTAAAATGCATGGCTCTCACAGCTGGATCAAATGTAAGCTTGAGGAGCTGCTGCTGCAAAAGAAAACACTGCTGCTGTGTGGAGCCTGACAGAAAGATTCTGGCAACACACACCGGGCAACAATGCCAGGTGGTGACCTGGGGGATCAAGAAGGAAAGGCAGAGACAAAGCGTGACCCAACACTTGGAAAGCATGGCAGAAATAGAACACTCTCTCAAAAAAAAGAGAAAAAAAAGAAAAACCCGCAAAAATCAGAGCTGGAGAAATGGCTCGGTGTTTAAGAGCGCTTGTTGTTCTTACAGAGGACATGAGTTCAAGTCCCAGCACCTATGCCAAGGAGCTAACAACTTTCTGTAACTTCAGCTCCAGGGATTCTGATGCCTTCTAGCCTCTACGGGTACCCAGACATATGTAAATGTTTTAGAAACAAATAGTGGGTCCTTTCACAAAGAAACACAGAACAAAACCCAAGTACCTGAGCCAGGCAATTGTTTTTTGGGGAAAAGGTGCACCAAGACTCAAACCAGGCTAGCAAGTACACTAAGGCCAAACGCTCCTTGTCTTCTTTATCCTGGAAGGTGGACTGCTTCTCATCCCACTGGTGGGGGCTCTACTTCAGAGTCTCAAGGGACTTATGAAGCTCACAAAGAGGAAGGGGAAGGACAGGGAATCTGAGTCCTTGCTGGGATAGCTACCTTTGATTTAGAAAAGGTTTCTTATACAAGCATGTACACGTAAGTGAACATAAAATAAAATCCTTTTTTTTTAAATTCACAAATTCCAGGGGATCTGACACCTTCTTCTGACCTCCAAGGGCACCAAGTGTGCACCTGGTATACATACAGATAGGCAAAACATTTCAGCATATAAAATAAAGTAAATAAAAATGTAAAAAGAGGCTGGGTGTGGTGGTACATGGCTTTAGTTCTAGCACTCAGGAGGCAGAAGCAGACGGATGTCTGTGAGTTCCAGGGCAGCCTGGTCCTGGGACAGCCAGGGCTCCATTACACAGAGAAACCCTCTCTTGAAAAGCCAAGGAGAGCTGGGCAGTGGTGGCGCACGCCTTTAATCCCAGCTCTTGGGAGGCAGAGACAGGCAGATTTCTGAGTTTGAGGCCAGCCTGGTCTACAGAGTGAGTTCCAGGACAGCCAGGGCTACACAGAGAAACCCTGTCTCAAAAAACAAAACAAAACACACACACACACACACACACACACACACTCACACACAAAGAAAGTAAATAAAATAAGACCTGGGAAAACGCTTAGTTTCTGAGTTGTAAGGTATCTATCTCAGTGATAAATTTCTTGGCTCTGACTGTGTGACCTTGGAGAAGTTGAATAACCTCTCTGAGCTCCTGGTTTCTTATCTATCAGGGAGGAATAAATATAACTTTTTGGTGAAGATGAAAGGTGCTGATGTGTGTGTAGAACTTTTGAATTCTCCTTTGAGCTCAAGAGTTCAGATAACGGGCCTTTCTGTCCTCCCTTTCTTATCAGAGCCTGTGGGAGGACCAGAATGGAGATGCTGCAGCTTCTGGATAAAGGAGGGCTGTGACTCTTCTGGGATCGTTTAAAGAAAGTTCTTTGGGGAGGCAGAGAGCAGAGAGATGGCTGAACAGGTAAAGGTGTTTGCTGCTGTCAGGCGGTGGTGGCGCATGCCTGTAATCCCAGCACTTGGGAGGCTGAGGCAGGCAGATTTCTGAGTTCGAGGCCAGCCTGGTCTACAGAGTGAGTTCCAGGACAGCCAGGGCTACACAGAGAAACCTTGTCTTGAAAAACCAAAAAAGAAAAAAACAAACAAACAAGACAAAGGTGTTTGCTGCTAAGCCCAACAAATAAGTACAAGTTCTTCGGAAAGTGGAAAGTAGGGTACCAGACAGGAGCCAAATGCTCCAGACCATGTTCTTTCCAAACTCAAGTTCTTTGTGTGGGTGCTCGCCCGACCTCCTTTCCTCTTTTGATAGAGTCTCACTGTCAACCAGACTGGCCTAGAACTCATAGCAATCCTTTGTCTCAGCCTCCCAAGTACTGGAATTGTAGCTGTGAGCCATAAAATCTGCCTAGCAAATTCTTATTCATCAGCACAACCTGGGAAGAAGTGTAACCCCTTTCACTCACTCATCCCCTGGGGCTCTGAGGCTCTGAGCTGCTCTTTCACACCCTTGCCAGGATTAAAGCTGGATACTACAGTGGTCCTTGATGGAAGAGGAGGGGAAGAAGAGCGTTCGTTGGTTGACAGGTGTGCTGATGCGTGCCTGTAACTGAGCACCTGGGAACCAAAAATATCATAGGATTCATAGACTTTGTTTCAAAACCTGGGACTCGTGTACTGGGGAAGTATGTCAGCTGGTGGAATGCTTGCCTGGCATGCAGCCCTGTACTCAAATCCCAGCACTTCCTAAAAACAGACATGGTGGCACACACCTGTAACCCTAGTAACCCACGGTGGCTCACAACCATCCATAACTCTAGTTCCACGGGATCCGACTCTCTTTTCTAGCCTTCATAGATATCAGGCAAACATGGGGTCCACAGACATATGTGCAGACAAACACTCCTCGCATAAAATAATAATTTTGAATTGTTTTGGTTTTCTTTGAGACAGGGTCTCACTATGTAGCTCTGGCTGTCTTTGGAATTCACTATGTAAACCAAATGACCTCAAACTCACAGAGATACACTTGCCTTTGCCTCCCAAGTGCTGGAATTAATGGGGTATGCCACTATATTGAGCTTTATTTTATTTTATGTGCATTGGTGTTTTGCCTGCATGTATGCCTATATGTGTCTGTGTGAGGGTGTCAGATCCCCTGGCACTGGAGTTACAGACAGTTGTAAGCAGCCATGTGAGTTCAGGGAATTGAACCTGGGAGAGTAGCCAGTGCTATAACCACTGAGCCATCTGTCCAGCCCCTAATTTTATTTTATTTTATCGTTTTACATTTATTTTTCTTAGTTTTTTAATTTAAGAAAGAAGTTGGGATGAAGCCTAAAGAATGATTAGGTCAACATGTCTAGTTACTCCTTGAGGATCCTTAGCGGCCATCTACAGATGCTGAGGGAAAAGCTGGGTGCAGCTAGGGAAAGTCGAGGGAACAGGCTAGGAAAACAGGATTCTAGGTTCCCTGAGGGGTTCGTTGGTGGCTGATAGCCAGAGGGACAATCCAAGGCCAGCCTAGAGCTACAAAAGGGAACAGGCTGTGTTGGGAGAAGACTGGAGATTAGAACACAAGGATTTATCTTGCTGATTTGCCTCTGGGAAGATCCCACTGTGAATGCTTCACTGTCAAGGTTTGCTTGTTAATAGAATCAGAGCTGGGAGTGGTGGGGCACACTGAAAGCCCAGCTTCTGCTGCTGCTGCTGCTGCTCCTCCTCCTTCTTTTTTCTGAAACAAGGTTTCTCTGCATAGCCCTGGCTGTCCTGGAACTCATTCTGTAGATCAGGCTGGCCTTGAACTCAGAAATCTGCCTGTCTCTGCCTCCCAAGTGCTGGGATTAAAGGCGTGCGACACCACTGCCCGGTATGGGCCCAGCTTCTTAGGAGCCCGGGCCATGAGGGTTTTCTCTGCCCAGGAGTTCACAAGTTCACAGTCACTTGGACAATATAGATAGACTGTCTCAATTTAAAAAAAAAAAAAAGAATTAGCAGGGTGTGGTGACAAAAACCTTAAATTTTAACAGAGGCAGGTGGATCCCTGCGAGTTTGAAGTTGGCCTGGTGTACATAGTGAATTTCAGGACAGCTAGGACTATATATGGAGAGCCTGTCTCAAATAAACAGACAAACAAAATCTTTTTGCTTTGACATCCCGGTTCACTGTTCACCTGATTATTTTCTATCCCCCCCCCTTCTGTGTGTGTGTATATATACACGTGGTGTGTATGTGTTTATATACTGGTCTTCACCGCTCCAGTACTAGAATTATACACCACCCATACCACCAAACCTAGGTTTTTGTCTGTTTGTTTGTTTTTGTTTTGTTTTTGTTTTTGTTTTTTAGTGTAGGTTCTGAAGATTGATCCCTAGCTGAAAAGTGGCTGCTAGAGGAAGGGGAGCCATTTTTCTTTGTGGATATGGCTACTGGTAGGTTCCTTAACCTCCTGTGTATGCCCCACACCTATGTGTATGCAGATAGCCCTAATGCATTTAATGAGTTGTTAAAAAAAAGGAAGGAAGGAAGGAAGGAAGGAAGGAAGGAAGGAAGGAAGGAAGAGGAGGAGGAAGAGAAGGGAGAAAGAGAGAGAAAAAGAGAGAGAGAGAGAGAGAGAGAGAGAGAGAGAGAGAGAGAGAGAGAAAACCCAGGTGGTGGTGGTAAAAATCTTTAATCCCAGCACTCAGCAATTAGAGGCAGATGGAACTGAGTTCTAGGCCAGCCTGGGTCTATGGAGTTCCAGGACAGCCAGAGATACACAGAAAAACCTGTCTTGAAAAACAAAACACACACACACACACCCCTCAAACCAACAACAAAAAAGGAGATGAAAGTGAAGTGAGACTATTTGGGGGGAGCAGGAGAGTGGAAGGGAGGAGCTGGAAGCAGATATATATGATCAAGATACCTAGTCAGGCTTGGAGACAACATTTAATCCCAGTACTCAGAGGTATCAAGGCCAGCCAAGGCTACATAGCTAGACCCTGTCTCAAACAAACAAACAAGCAAATAAGCAAACAACAACACCCCTAGTATTCTTTTTTTGTTTTGTTTTGTTTGTTTTGTTTTGTTTTGTTTTTAACCAACTGAGCCATCATGGAAGGGGGAGGGGGAGATGGGAGCCTTGTTATATTATTGTTATGAAACTTCTTCCAAACCCGTGTTCGTCCAGATGACTAGTCTGATTGTTTTATATTTATACTGTCAAAGCCATTAATGCTTCTATTTCACAAATAGAGTGTCTGAGGTGCCTGTAATATTCACAATCTGCCAAAAGTCAAGAGACAGACACATTGATCCCTAATCCCTGGCTGTAGCTAAAAGCTGCAGGTGATGGGGGCCTTGTTCCTGCATGCGGGAACAAAAGCTTCAGTTTCCAGAGGCTGCATGTCAGCTGTTACCATTGCTGCTGCATGTCAACTGGTTGTGAGAACTGCAAACCCACACACCCTGGAAATTAATGACTAAATAAATAAATGTCAGTCAGTCAAGGGTGGTGGTACATTTCTACAGTCCTGGCACTCAGCAAGTGGAGGCAAGAGGATCTTCTAGTTTAAAAAAAAAAAAAAAGACAACAAAGCTTGTACCCCCCCCCCCCAATGTAGCTGTAGACAGTTGCTTAGCATTGTAAAGCTGACTTTAGTCCCTAGCACCACATAAACCTGGTATGGTGGCTCATTACTGTAACCTTAGCACTAGGCAGGTAGAGGCATTTGGCTACCTATTACTCAAAGACAGCCTGAGCTACATAAAACTGTATCTCAGAAACAAAGCATGGACTGCTAAGGTGGCTTTGTGGGTAAAAGTGCTTGTTGCATGGCCTGACGACCTGGGTTGCATGCTGAGACCCATGTGTAGGTGGAATGAGGAAACTGATTCTACAAGGTAGTGCTCTGACTGCACACACGCATGCTGAGGTCTGCTACACCCCATATCTTATACACCCCATATCTTATACACCCCATATCTTACATACATAAACAGCAAAAATAATAAAGTTAAAACACAAAACAGGCTGGGAGAAAACTTCAGTTGACAAGTGAAGACACATTAGAAAAAACAAACCGCCGGGCAGTGGTGGCACACGCCTTTAATCCCAGCACTTGGGAGGCAGAGGCAGGCAGATTTCTGAGTTCGAGGCCAGCCTGGTCTACAGAGTGAGTTCCAGGACAGCCAGGGCTATACAGAGAAACCCTGTCTCGAAACAAAACAAACCACAAAAACAAAACAAAAAAACCCAACAATAACAAAAAAAGAAAAAACAAACCAAGGATGGGGGCTGGGGAGATGGCTCATTGGTTAACAGTGTTTGCTGAGCAAGCTTGGAGACTTTTCTTGGATTCCCCAGCACTCAAGAAAAACCATGGCCCTGTGTAGCAGTAGGAGGCTGCTAACAAGCCAGTCTGCTGGAAACAGTAAGCTCTGTGTTCAGTGAGCGGCTATGTCTCAAAGAACTAATGTCAGATAGACAGGAATAGAGGAAGACACCAGATGTCCTCTTCTGGCCTTCAAATGTGTGTGAACTGCTCTCTCTTTCACACACACCACACATACATGACACACATATATACTTTAAAAAAAATTAAAATACAAAAGTCAGGCAGAGTGACACATACCTGTAATTCAGCTCCAGGGAGGTGTCATCAGGTCAAGCCCCGAATTATGTTCAGGCAGTTGAATAGGTGAATTGTGATGCAAGGCTCTTGATGTGGACCTCTGGGTTTCTTATGCACATGCATCCCTGTGTAGGAATACCCCACATACAAGAACACTTACACACACATACACACACATACACACACATACACACACACACACACACACACAATGAAACCAAAACAGAACAAAACACTCCCCACAAAAATCCCTGAAAAACCCCTGAGTTTCCTTGTCATAAAAGATGCACACATGCACACACTTAAAAGAAAGTTTAAGAAATGCTCCACAGTAGCTCAGCCTAAAGAGACATGACAGGGGCTGTAGAGATGGCTCAGTGTTTAAGAGCCTTTGCTGTTCTTCCAAAAGACCTGGGTTCTAGTCCTAGCACCCACATGGTAGCTAACAGGCATCAGACATGTATGTGGTACACAGATATACATGTAAGCAAGACATACATACATACCTACATATGGCAGGCATATAAAATAAAAATATTTTTTTAAAATATATAATAGCTAAGTATCTAGAGGAAAAGAAATATTATTATTATATTTTTGGGTCAACTGATAAAATTAGAATATAGATGATTGGTTAGAGAGAACTTTTTTCTTCACTCTGTAGTCTAGATTGACCTGGAACCCTACATTAAACAGGCTCACCTCACACCTTCAGTGATGTTCCTGACTTTGCCTCATGAGAGCTAGGATTACAGGCATGTACCAGTATACCAAGCTGTGATCCAGCTCTGGGCAGATAGAACTCTTGTTTATTTCTGAGACAGGGTCTCAACTGTGCAGTCTTGGCTAGCCTTTAACTTTCTATGTAGACCAGGCTGGCCTCAAGCCCCACCTCCTTCTTCCTCTCTTGGGTTGGGATTAAAGGTATGCACCATTACCCTCAGCTAGGTAGACTCTTGAATCAGAATCAGTTTTAAATGTCATAGGGATTGATATCTGTATCGTTATTATTAAGAAATATACCTCGGAATATTTAGGGGTTAAAAGCCTGAAATATGTGAACGATCCTTAAAATGAAGAGACTGTAAAATGTGCATGCACAGAAAACAGCAAATGGGCACGATGCTTAAAATAGCTGAAGCTTCGTCAGGCAGTGGTGGCGCACACCTTTAATCCCAGCACTTGGGAGGCAGAGGCAGGAGGATTTCTGAGTTCGATGCCAGCCTGGTCTACCGAGTGAGTTCCAGGATAGCCAGGGCTACATAGAAAAGCTGAAGCTTGGTAAGGAATATATGGGAGTCTTCCACGCAATTTTTATTCTTGTGACTTTTCAAATAAGTTTGAACTAATTTCCAAATAAAACATTTTAGTAATGTTCTCCTGCTAAGTTCCCCGAATTCTAATTGAGTCAGCATGGACTGTGCCCGCAGGAATTCCATGAATTATGTGTAGCTCTTTCCTAAATATAAGTTAGTTTGCCCAAGCTGCCAAGTGTTTGATTCCAAGCTAAGTGAACAGTGCCAAGGCAAGCATCTTTGAAAAGCCTCCCTTCCATTTTCGTCTCTTCTTAGAGCTTCTCTATAGAGTTGCAGTTCTCCTCAGAGGCTTACTGAATTGGCAAGAGTTGCCTTATGGCTTCCAAGTGACACTTGCAAGTTCTGAACAAAGGGTCTGAGGTTTGGGTCCTGCCTGCATCTACCCTCCTGATAGACTTTGTGATGTTCCTCACCTAGGGGAAAGGTGCAATCGCAACAGAGACAACACGTTGGCAAACCAAGAGCTGCCAGCCCACAGACATGTTTAGGTATATAGTGTTCTTGCCTTTGTTTTATTTTGTTTTTTAGCTATATAGTGTTCTTGCCTTTGTTTTATTTTGTTTTTAGGCATGAGCTCACTGTGTAGCCTTGGCTGGTCTAGAACTTACTACATAGACCAGGCTGGCTTCATAGTCACAGAAATCTGCCTACTCTGCCTCCTGAGTCTGAAACCAACAGTACTCACTTAAAAAAAATAAAAAATAAAAACAATCCTCAGTTAGGCATGGTAATGTACACCTGTAGTCTCAGCCCTTTGAAGACGGAAGCAGGAGAATGCAGGGTTTTACACACACACACATACACACACACACACGTGCGCACACGCACATGCACACGGACATGGTATGTGCAGGTTCACATGCCTGTGCATGATGTGGAGGCTAGAGAAGGTTGTGTCCTGCTCTATCAGTCTACCTTGATTTCTTTGAGACTAGGTCTGGATCTCAGTGAACCTGGAGCTAGGCTGTCAGTTAGCAAGCCCAGTGGTCTTCTTGTCTCTAGCCACTATAATACTGAGGTTACATGACTGGATTTTTTCTTAGTTCTGGGGATTTGAACTTAGGTCTTTTACCCACCTAAGTGGTGTATTTTGTCTATTATTAGTTTTTCCAGACATGACTTCTTTATGTAGCCTTGGTTGTCCTGGAACTTCTTCCATAGACCAGGCTGGCCTCAAACTCAGAGATCTGTCTGTCTCTGCCACCTGGTCCAAGGTTTTTTTTTGTTTGTTTGTTTTGTTTTTAAATACTCAATTAATTGATTGTTATTCACAGTCAACCTTTGCAACATATCATGGGAAAACTTGACTGTCTTCTCTGGGCATGTTGTGTCCATATACTTAGTGACTGGCAGCAGTTGGGGGGAGTTGGGCATTGCCCTTCTACTCCAAAGAGTCTCCACCGTGCACTTCCTTATTATGACCAGTGATCTTGCTTACTTTCAATTTCTTCTTGGTGTCTGGATTAGAACAGGATTACAAAGTCTTCAAGTTCATGCTATCTCTGATATGGAAATACTCGTACATCTCAGGTTAGACCCCAGGTTAGAAGTGGAACCCAGCACTTCCTGCGTCATGATAGGCATACTCTTCCAGCGAACTATATCCCCAGCCTCATGACTCATTTTGTTTCCTTCCAACGTTGGGCATCAGGATCTGGCCCTTGAATCTTCTCCACACCCTGCTTTTGATATTTCTGGGCTTCTGCCAGTTTCACTGAATATTGACATGTCAGTCTGATGAACTGGTATCTGATGAACTTCTTGGTCCTCTTTTTGACAATCTTGGGCTTCATCTGAGGCCAGAGGGAAGCCATGATGGTGTAAAAGATATGGCAGCCACCTCAAAGGTAGCAGCATCAAGGAAGAAGTGTGATTCATTTCTTTAGTGACTACAAATGTTGAGCAAGAAAGAGGTTAGATGGAGCTCACAATGACAATTATTGTCCTGTATCAATTTCAAGGATACTGATGGAAGAGGGGATGGACTCTGGCTTAAGAGGCCAATAGACTCAATGGCAATTTGGAGGGTTTGACAGTTGAAGTCAGAATTGAAAAGAAACCAGGATATCTTATTGGAGTTAAGAATGGAACATAGAAGAACTGGAAGGAAGTCAGGTGTCTGTCGAGCATGTCAAAAACCCGAGGACATCATTTGAGCAGTCTTGGAGTCATAGCTTAGTGATTATGCTCTGTAGCTAGGACATAGATCCTGGAAAGAAAAAGGAAAAAGCAATAAAACCAAACAACCACAAAAACCTAGCCAGAGATGGTGGCTGTCTTAGTTAGGGTTTTATTGCTGTGAACAGACACCATTGACCATGAAAACTCATAAAGGCAAGCATTTAATTGGGGCTGGCTTACAGTTTCAGAGGTTCAGTCTATTATTGTCATGGCAGGAAGCATGGCAGTGTGCAGGCAGACACAGTGCTGGAGAAGGAGCAGAGAGTTCTATATCTTGATCTGCAGGCAGCAGGAGACTATGTGCCATACTGGGTATACATAGCTTGAGCATAGGAGACCTCAAAGCTCAAGGTCACAGTGATATACTTTCTCCAACAAGATCACACCTCCTAATAGGGCCACTCCCTATGGGCCAATCATTTAAATAAACACATGAGTCTATGGGGGCCATTCCTATTCAAACCACCACAGTGGCACATGCCTATAATTCCAGCATCTGAGCACTTTAGGAGTCTAAAGCAGAAGGATACTAAGTTTGAGGCCAATCTAGGCTCTGGGGAGGTAGGAAGATCAAAAATTCATGGTTGGCTGGACTTTGCAGTGTACTCCTTTAATCCCAATACTTGGAAGGCAGAGGCAGGTAGATCTCGTTAGTTTGAAGCTGGACTGGTTTACTTGGTGAGTTCCAGGCCAACCAGGACTACATAGTGAGAGTGTGTCTATAATTAATTAATTAATTAATTAATTAATTAATCAAGATCATTCTTAGCACAGAAGAGATCTGAAAGCTAGCCTCAGCTACCTAAAAAAATAAAAATAAAAATGAAAAATAATAAAAATAGCAAGATCTGTAGTTCATTTTGCAGAGTGCTTGCCTAGCATCTGTAGAGCCCTAGTTCAATCCCAGCAGTACACAAAGAGGTGCATACCTGTAGCACTAGCATAGGAGGACAGAGAGGTTCTCTTTAGTTATGTATAGAGTTCCAGGCCACCCTTACATGAGACCTTGTGTCAAAAAATGCAATGCTTGGTGGCATATGCCTTTAATCTCACCACTCAGAGGCAGAGGCAGGCTGAGTTCAAGATTAGGCTAGTCTATGTACAGAGCAAGTTTCATGAAAGCCTGTCTCAAAAAACAAACAAATAAATAAATAAATAAATAAATAGACATAAAGCAAGCAAGCAAACAAACAAATAAAATGAAGAAAAAGTAATTTGGAGATGGAGACTAACAGCACGTCTTATTTTTGGAAAGGAACTGAGTTTGGTTCCAGACGCTCACATCAGGTGGCTCACGTCCTTCTGGAAGTCCAGTTACAGTGAATTTGATGCCCTGTTTGGACTCCTTGAATACTTGTAGGACCAGCTACCTACACACATAAAAATAGGAATAATAAATATTCTAAAAATATCAATCTTAGACTGCCATCCTGGGGAGGGTTCTTTGAAGGTCCACAACCCTCTGATTTGAGGATTTGTGAGGAAAAATCACACAGCAAGATCAGGAGCAGTACTGAATGCAGTGCACCATTATTTTAAAAGTAGAAACAAGCTTCTCTGCTTTTAACCACTAGAGTGGAAGATACAGGAAAGCAAGTCCGGACCAGAACCTGGCTAGGGTGACCTGATGGTACTAGAATGCTTCAAAAGTGTGTGCTTCCCAGTATCTGCTGAGGGGATTCAGGGTCCTCAAGTCAAGGGAACAAGAACACTTAGCCAGCCTTGAGAAAGGGGTCTTCATTTCAAATGACAGGAAGTCCCAGTGCAGTGATCAGACACAGACAGCAAAAAGCAGAAAACGTCATCTGCTCTACTTCCCCTGATAGACATGAGGAACCAGAGGCCCAGGGGTGAGAACAGCTTCCCCAAGGCTGCACAGTCTGTTCTGATGCGTGTCAATCTGTAATTGAAATTGAGTTTCTAATCTTATAGTTCAGGGCTCTTTCTCCAAGTACATTAGCTGGGATTGCAGTTGCTGTAGATGGCTATGGGTAGTTGTCACCAATAGAAGAAGGAAGGATTTGTTGATTTGATTTTTTTTTTTAAAGACAGGGTTTTACTATGTAGCCCTGGATAGCCTAGAACTCACAGAGATCCACCTGCCTCTGTTTAAGCTGGGGTTAAAGGCATGCACCACCAAACTTGACTTAAACTCAGTATATAATCCGGGGTGGCCTTGAATTTGCAATCCTCCTGCCTCAACCTCATGAGTAGTAATAATTATAGGTCTGTATTATTAGGTTTAGCAAGAGGTTTTCTACTTTACAGGAAATCTAGAGGCCGCCTTAGGGACCTAGCTTCTTTTCTGTCTTCCTCCTTACTGTGGCTTCTGGTCTGTTTTAAAATGGCTTCTCTACCTTCAGGCGTTATAACCTTTTTCATTTCAAGCATGTGGAGGAAAGGAAACTGAATTGCCTTTTTTTGTTTTGTTTTGGTCTCTTGAGACAAGTTCACCTTTCTGTGTAGTCAAAGTTGTCCTTAAACAGGAGGTTCTCCTACCTGCATCTTTCAAGTGCTGGGTCATAGTTGGTTTTTTTTTTTTGTTTGTTTTTGGTTTTGGTTTTTCGAGACAGGGTTTCTCTGTGTAGTCCTGGCTGTCCTGGAACTCACTCTGTAGACCAGGCTGGCCTCTAACTCAGAAATCCACCTGCCTCTGCCTCCCAAGTGCTGGGATTAAAGGCATATGCCACCACTGCCTGGCAATATAGTTTGTTTTTTAAAGATTTATTTATTTTATGTATATGAGTACACTGTCACTCTTTTCAGACACACTAGAAGAGGGCATCGGATCCCATTACAGGTGGTTGTGAGCCACCATGTGTTTGCTGGGATTTGAACTCAGGACCTCTGGAAGAGCAGTCAGTGCTCTTAACCACTGAGCCATCATACCAGCCCACTTATTGCGAATTCTAAAAGGCTAGACTAGATCATTTGTAGTACTGGATGCCTACCTGCTAAGATCCTTTCCAACTGTGAAATGAGGCTGTTCTGCACTTTGTATTCTGGACACAGTGGAATCTAGAGAGATAAATCTTCCCACTGGAGGTGGGAAACAGAATGAACTTGGACTTTAAGATAATATCTATTATGTTAGATGAATATTTCAACAAATAATTACTATATATATATGGTGAGTGATTAAATATAGGGCCACATAGGTAAGCAAGAGGGTATGTACCAAAAGGAGGGGTGGCACAGAAAGATGTGACACTTGGACTATAGCAGGGACAGCAGAGGGCTGGGAGAAGCTGTGACAGTATACAGGAGACAGAAAGGGACCGACCCTGAATAGGACGAGTGGGTTTAGAGGTGTTTCTTTTCTCTTTTTTTGTTCCTATATTTCGAGACGGGATAGTATCTAGCCAAGACTGGCCTGAAACTTCTACTCCTGCTTCAGCTTCCTGAGAGCTGGGATTACAAGTGTGCATTACTAAAGCTGGCTGTTGCTGCAATTTCTGGGGCAGGTCCACCTGGAAGGCCTGAGGGGAAGGAAGAAAGATTAACGAAGAATTACTTAGCCTGTCCATAGTGGTGCACACCTCTACTTCCAGCACTTAGGAGGCAGAGGCAGGCAGATCTCTATAAATTCAGGGCTAGCCTGGTCTACAGAGCAAGTTTTAGGATGGCCAAGGCTACATAGAGAAACACTATCTCCAAAAGCCAAAAACCAAAAACCAAAACCAACCAACCAACCAACCAACCAACCAACCAACCAAACAAACAAACAAACAAAAGAATGATTTCTAGAGGCTGAAGAGATAGTTTGGTGGTGAAGAGCATGTGCTGCTTTTCCAGAGAACACAGATTCACTTTTCAGCACCCTCCATGATAGCTCACAACTGTTTTTAACTCCATTTCCAGGTACTTCCATTTCCAGATGCTTTGGCCTTCCTTACACATGTGATACACAGACAGATATGCAAGTAAAATACCCATACACATTAAAAATATTAATAAAAATAAAATAAAGAAGCGTGACTTCTGGGCTGGGCATGATGGCACAGACCTTTAATTCCAGCGCTCAGGATAAGAGGCAGGCTTATCTCTGTGAGTTTGACGACTGCCTGGTCTAAGTACAGAGCTAGTCTAGACCTACATGGTGAGATCCTGTCTTACAAAAGAAAAAAATGAAAAAAGAAGATTCCCTAGAGTCAAGTTAGGCTCACATAGGAACACATACACATATCACCATGGGGAATCTAAAAAAGAGTACAGGATTCTAACACTTTGAGTTTTCCTAGACTTCTGATTTTGAAGAGGTTAAAAACCAAATGTAGTCAAGGGCTCTGGGACCGGCCTTGGGATTTAGTTCAGGCTCCAAGAAGAATCAAAGTAACATTTTAAGACCTACTGTGTTTTTCAGGACAGTAAATTCAGCATTAGATAAAAATCCAGGGCCTTGATGTGAATAATGTTAACTGGGTCTTGTTATGCAGTACAGGGCGGAATTAAACTTGTCATGAAGATTAGTATGATCTGAAACCTTCAGTAGTTTATGTCTCTGCCTGCAGAGTGCTGGATCACAAGTGTGTACTCCTTCACTCACTCAGGAAATCTGTCTAATGATCTCTGAAAGTGCTTTCTCACTGTGTGGCTTATCTCTACAGGAAAGTGTACCATGTATGTTGGAAACATGACTACAGTTCTTTCCCTTATATTCTCCTTGGGTGTGTGTGTGGGGGGGAGGTAGGGAGGACAGAAGGGAGGGGGAAGGAAAAAGGAGAGGGGGAGATAGACTATATATAGACAGATATCTGAGCTTCTGCTCAAGATTTCTGGTTCATTAAGTAACAGGTGTGCAATCTACAAGAAATATTTTGGTTTTCTGAGTTGTATTAATGGTTTTTCTATTTGTAGTTCTGTATTTTTCCCACAAAACCTTTACTTTTTTGTTTATTTGATACAGGGTCTCAAGTATCCCAGGAGGGCCTTGAACTCCTGATCCTCCAGCTCCTACCTACCAAATATTATTATTGTTGTTATTGCTGTTTTGTTTCTTCAAGACAAGGGTTTTTTGTGTAGACCTGGCTATCCTGAAGATTACTTTATAGACTGCCTGCTCCTGCCTCCTTGCCTCTGTGTTCTGAGTGCTGGCGTTAAGGTCCTGCACCATCACCGCCCAGCACCACTATTATTTAAAAAAAGTCAGTCAGTCTCAGCTAGGCTAATCCCAGCATCTGGGAAGCAGAAGTAGGTGGATTTCTGTGAGTTTGAGGCCAGCATGGTTTACAAAGAGTTCTAGGACAGTCAAGGCTATTACACAGAGAAATTCTACGTCAAAAAAAGAAAACACAAAACAAAACTCAAAACAAAAAAGACACAGTCTCATTATATGGCTTAGGCTGATCTTGAACTTAGGTGGCCCAGCTGACCTCAAATTTGATATGCAATTGCCTCAGCACATGATGTCAGGGCACTCTTTTGCTCTCTTAAGTTTTTTTTTTTTTAATTATTTTTTAAAATTTTTTGATCTTACCATCTATCTGGCTGGCATGGAACAAGCTATGTAAATCAGGTTGAATGTGAGCTCCCAGAAATCTGTCTGCCTCTGCCTCCCAAGTGCTGGGATTAAAGGTGTGCTTTGCTACATTAGATTAGTTACTATGATTTAAAAAAAATATTTAATCTATATGAGTATGCTGTAGCTGTCTTCAGAAACACCAGAAAAGGGAATTAAATCCCATTACAGACAGTTGTGAGCCACCATGTGGTTACTGGGAATTGAACTCAGGATCTCTAGAAAACCAGTCAGTGCTCTTAACCACTCTCCAGTGACTATGGTTTTAATAGTAAACTATGTCTACTAAGATATAATGTATGTACTTTAGGACAGTTATTAATATGGGTCCCATTATCATCATCTCCATTTACAGTTCAAATAAATGAGTATTGTGTGACAGAGCTTCCTGGGGAGATGCAGTACAGAGGTCCACTTACTCGTAACATAGAGGGAACTCATGACAAACCAAAGCCCAACTTGGTGAACCAATTAGTTTTATTGGGGTTACCTTCAGTAATATGAAGAAACATGAGGGATTACTTACAGTAGCAGAAATGACTCAAAGACAGCTGCATCACCAAGGTCCACCCCAACACTGGCGACAACTCACAAAAGCTGGGAAACTTAGGGCATACTACATAGCCTGCAGGCCACTCCATAGGTTGGAGAGCATCCTTTCCAATTGTCTGGTCTAAACCTTTTCCAACGGAGTTTGGCTGGTTTCTGCTTCTTTTAGGCAGTTGGTCTGGTCTTAAGAGTCTGCAACTTTTGCTCTTCTGAGAGTCTTCTTTGCAGCTTAGCTCTGCTCTTCTGAGACGGATGCTGATCTCTGCCAGGAAGGAGCTTAGTAAATCTGGTTGGTTTCAGGGCTTTCCTGAAGTTATTTTGAGTTGTTTGCTTAATAGCCTTTCTGTTTAATGGAAAGTTCCAATCTTGGAGGAAACTGTTACACAATATTGATACAGAAAATTTTAGAAGTCTTCCACGGTTTACATAGTTTAGCCATACTGAGACTTCACAGGGAATATGGCATTTTACCACTGGCATCCTATTAGTAACTTTATTGAAAGTGACTATTATCTAATTTTCATAAATGAGGAAACTGAGGCTTCCCCAAGGCTACAAAAGCTCAGGCATACAGGGTTTACCAAGTCTTCCTGGAAACCCTTATGTGACTGAGTTTACAATCCTAGCACCTAGCTACTGAAGTTAAAGCCCCACTAGCCAAATACTGGTTTGTTGACATTGTGGTGTTACTAAACTTGTCGGTTAATATAATGAGGATGAGGGCTGGAGAGACAGTTAAACTGTTAAAGGTGAGGCTGGCAACCAAATCTACAAAGGGAATGAGGATATATTTAGTAACCATGTAGGGTTCTTGTGATGATTAAGAGTGTTACACATGTGGATCATGTAGTACGCACTCAAAGGGGTTGGGTATCACTATTTCTTCTGGACCAGTACTATGCACAGACAATATAATGTGTATTGTAGTGACACCCTAGAGAGAGAGGGAGGGGCAGGAGAGGGAGGAGAGAGGAGAGTAGGAGGAGGAAATTTTAGCTGGGTATGGCGGCTCCAATTTGTAATCTCAGCATTCGGGAGGCTGAGGCACTGCCATTACTCTGAGGCAGGTGGGTGATGTAAGGTGAATTTCAGGCCAGCCTGCGCTGTGGTGTGAGACACTGTCAAAAACCAAAAAGTGAACAAAGGTGATCTTTAAGTTTTCAAGTAACTACGTTGAAAAAAACAACTAAAAGAGACGTGAAATTATTTAAGTCACTAAATACACGTGCAACTACATAATCAGTTTTGCAATCAACAACGTCCTTTCTCAACTTGGTCCAGCCACGTTTCAGGCAGCGGATCTGAGTTGCACCCTCCGCTCCCAGACAGGATTCCTCGCGGTTAGCAGAGAGCCCAAGGCCACGCCCCATGCCCCTCCCAGATTACATCATAGATCCCACCAGTCAGGGCCGGCCGGGCCCATTCAGGCCCACCCGCACGCAGCCCGCGTGCGCCTGACACTAGCATCCTCTCTGCTGGAAAAGGAAGCGGCGTCCATCTCAGAACGGCGGAGGCGGCCTGAGGCTCGCCATTCGCTGAGGCATCCGCGGGCGGGAGGCCGCACTCTAGACCCCCGACGCGCGCCTCGCCAACGGTCCGCCGCTCGTGCCGCTTCCACGGAGAGGTCGTGGAGCAGGGGCTGGCGTGGATTGGTTCGCGGCTCCTCGGCCCGCCCTTCGGTGGCGCCCATTGGTTGGGGCGGCACCCGCTGACGGCGAGGACGCTCCGCCTTCGTGCCGGCCTTCAAGAGGGCGACGAGGAAGCGGCCACCTCCCTGTGCCCCGCCCCTCCGGCTAGCTCTGAGGCTTCTGCGGCTCCTCCCGACTGCTCCCGGCTCCTCTCTGCCCTCTCCCGGCTTCCTGCGGCTCCGGCTTGGGCTCGTCGGCGGCGGGTAGGTGCGGATGTGATCGGGATCCGAGGGTCGGCCGCTTCACTAACCCGGGAGACTGTGGCCTAGGTTCTCGCAGTGGCCGCCGGGGACCCCGCAGGTCGCGCCTGAGGCAGGGAAGGGCGGTGGCTGTCCGCCTACGGGACGCCGGGGTGGCTGCGAGAGGGGGCCTGGTGGGGGGCCTGCTGCCGTGACCTTCGGAGTCTCCGAGGCGCCTTCTGAGGGGACTGTAGTGGGCGAGACGGGCCAAGAGATTTTGTTTCAGGGCTTCTGAGGTTGTGGAGCCCAGGGGCTTGCCTCAGGGTGGGCATGTGCTGAGCCCGGGTACCGAGGGTCGACTGCAGCCTGGGCCCTTGGGTGGGGTTCGGGATGCAGAAGGACGCTGGGGTCGTTTCTCCAGGCTTCAGGAGGGGCGTCACTGGATGTGGGAACTGAGGCGAGCTCCGCGTGTTCTTGTCTGGGGGTTATGGGTGGGGTCGAGGGGTGGTCTGGAGAATCTAACTCGAGCCCTTGAGTGCGTGGGCCCCGCACAGTTTGGGGACTGACGCGCATCTACTGTCTGGCTTCGGGAACCCAAAGGGTTCACGTTAAGAGTGCGAAGTCCGGAAACATAGGGACCAGTGGCCGTCGGAAACGTTACTCAGAGCAGAGATTGTAGTTTATTTAGCACATGGGACGAGCTCTTTTGGACTGTTAAAGCTGGAATTCAAATTTACTTGCGATTGCCTCCTGGGCGTATTTGAGAGGTTTTGCTTATCTCTTGGATTGTGTAGATTAGATGCATTTGGTGCTTTAGGGGAAGAGGCTGGTTTGCCCATAGGGTTGTGTTTTAGGAATCCAGAACTCGACCCCTCCCGGAGCGGGGTTGTAGCCTGTGCTTCTCAGGAAAGATTAATGTTACCCAGCTTTTTGCTGGAATCTCCCTTTCTCCTTTCCCTCCGCTGGTCCAGTTACAGAATTTCTCCCCAGGGCCTCTGCAGTGTTTCTTGCTCCCTGTGAGTGTCTCCCGCCCATTTTCCTACTGCTGCGCTTTTGGCAACTGCCTCTGCTCTTTCCCAGGGATGGTTGTGGCATTGCATCAGGGGATATTTGTGCTTGTAATTTGCTCACTCAGCCCAGGAGGAGGGAGAATAGTATGGTGCAGAGTTCGGGGAGCGGGAGAGTGACAAACGGGAGGGGGGCGGTTGCCGGCAGCCTGGCTGGGTAGGCAGAGCGATGGGTGTGGTGAGGGAAATACAGCTGCTCTAGGCCTATAGGGTAACACTGCCCAGTCATCAGCGCAGAGATTCAAAGACCAGCAACAGCAGCAGCTATTTTTACAAATCAATCCTGAATCCAAGCTGAGCACATGGATTTAGGGTGAACAGTTGTCATGCCCTAACTATGACAGGCTGAGTGTTTTGTAGACAACACTGCAGTTGCTAAGCAAGAGACTCCATCTGTCTGTACCATGCACCAGGTACTTGCAACTTTGTAAACTTTTTCTCCACTTTGGGGAGCATGTTCATGGCTTTTCAATTGATGGAGTCTGATGGCCCATACCACTTCCTTTAAAAGGTGATATTTTTATTTCAGTCATAATCTCCTTTTACACTTAGCTTAAAGTTATTAAAGATACTGCTCTTTTTGAGCTAGTACGTACTATCTTCCAGGGGCTTTTTATTTTTTTTTATTTTTTTAAAGATTTATTTATTTATTTTATTTATGAGTACACTGTCGCTGTCTTCGGACACACCAGAAGAGGGCATCCAATCTCATTACGGATGGTTGTGAGCCACCATGTGGTTGCTGGGATTTGAACTCAGGACCTCTGGAAGAGCAGTCAGTGCTCTTAACCACTGAGCCATCTCTCCAGCCCTCCAGGGGCTTTTTAAATGAAAGCTAATATACTGATGGAAAGCAAACTCAGCAGAGATTTATGAGTCAGGTTCCAGTTCATGTTGAAAGATTTATTTATTTATTTATTGGTTTGGTTTTTCGAGACAGGGTTTCTCTGTGTAGTCCTGGCAGTCCTGGAACTCACTCTGTAGACCAGGCTGGCCTCGAACTCAAAAATATGCCTGCCTCTGCCTCCCAAGTGCTGGGATTAAAGGCATGTGCCACCACTGCCCGCCCGTCATGTTGAAAGTATTGATGCTTTGTACACAATTGGACTTAATTATCCACTGGCCCAAAACACCTTCATTGTCCTTGGTAGCCTAATCAGTAAAGCAGTTGATTATAGTATTGGAATGAGGGCAGTGAATGTTCTCAGGGATATTTTAATCAAACTATTGAAGCTTAGTAAATTACCTTTTCCTATGTAATGTTAACAACACGTGCACTCACTAAAGTTGGAAAATGCAAGGGTGTGTCTCCTATTGTATTTTATTTACTTATTTTTTTTTTTTTTGGTTTTTCGAGACAGGGTTTCTCTGTGTAGCCCTGGCTGTCCTGGAACTCACTCTGTAGACCAGGCTAGCCTCGAACTCTCGAACTCAGAAATCCGCCTGCCTCTGCCTCCCAAGTGCTGGGATTAAAGGCGTGCGCCACCACCGCCCGGCTTTATTTACTTATTTTTTACATTTACTTTGTGTGTGTATGTGAGAGTGTGGAGATCAGAGGACAACTTTGGGAGTCAGTCTCTATTTACCATGTGGGGTTTGGGTATTGAACTCAGATTCAGGCTTGGCAGCAAGTGCTTTTATCCGGCCTTCCCACTGTTATTACAACTTCTTGTTTTTTTTTTTTTACTCAGACAGCTCTGGCTGTCCTTGAACTCACAGAGACACCTCTGCCTCTAGAGACTTGTTTTTTTTTTTTTTTTCTCTGACACGTCACCACACTCTGCAAGAAATGCAGCTTAAAAAGTCTTTTATTTTGAAATAATTTTAGATTTATAGAAGAGTTGAGCAGAACCACATGGCCAGGAGAAACTGAGGTAGCTAAGGGTCTCATAGCTGGCAAGTAAGTTCATATAGTGCTAGATCTGCCCAGTTTAGACACCCAGACACCCAGGACTGACTACACAGAGAAATCCAGTCCAAAAAAAAGTGAAACAGAAGGATCTGGAGACTTGGCTACATAGGTTAATGAAGTTTCAAAAATCAAAAAGCTTTTGTCACTGTAAAAGGAAGAAAATGATGGCAGGCCTGGTGGCATGTGCCTCTACTGTCAGCACCTGGGAAGCAGAGGCAGGACCATCATGAGGCCAGTTTAAGCCACAGTGAAATACCACCTCAGAAAAAGGGTGGGGAAAGGATATATCTACATCTACTTCTCATTTCTGATTTTCTTGCATTTAATAGAAAATCAAAACTTATACATTAACTACCTATTCTTAACATTAAAAAAAACTGAGACTGGGAACAAATACAGCTGAGCAACAAAGCTTTCCCCTACCTTGTACAAAGTTTCAACCCTTGAACTGGGTGTAGTGTTCCATGACTTCAAAACCAGCCAAGGGTACATATATAAGACCCTGTCTCGATAATAATAATCCACGAAGTTTGAAATTACCAACTACAAAGGTGTACAGCCAAAAGTGAATCACCAAATTTGAAAGCAAAGTTAAGAAGAACCAATTCTCTAACCAAAGCTAAGCTATCTACCAAATACCTATATAAGCTATTATACCAAAGCTGAATGCTGAAATATAATTGTGACCTTCCCAGGCAAGAACATGGCTTGAGTCCAGGAACTTTAGACCAGCATGGCCAACACAAGACCCCAATCTCAGTGGAAAAAAGAAAATCCAGGTGCTTCCTTCAGCAAACAATGGAAAATGACTTTAATATAAAATGTAACCTTATTTGTATATTTGAGATTTTAGCACAGGAACACTGTTAAACATATGAATAGATTTGTCTTCAAACCTGGAAAGGAGGGAATATTAGGACCACACACCAAGCTGGGTATGGTAGCATATGCCTATAGTCCTAGCATTTGAAAAGCTGAAGCACAGCCAGGCAGAGGTGGGTCATGCCTTTAATCCTAGCACTCAGGAGGCAGAAGCAGGTGGATCTCTGAGTTTTAGGCCAACCTGGTCTACAGAGTTCTAGGATAGCTAAGGCTACACAGACGAACCCTGTCTTGGGGGTCAGGAGGATTAATACATGAACACACATTGGTGGTGAATGCTTTTAATCTAAGGCAGCAGGTAAATCTCTGAATTAAATGCCAGCCTGGTCTACAAATGAGTTCTAGAACTGCCAGGGCTCAAAAAGAACAAAAGAACAAAAAATGAAAAAAAAAAAAAAAAGAATAAGGATGATGAGGATTAGCCAGGCAGTGGTGGCGCACACCTTTAATCCAAGCAGTTGGGAGGCAGAGGAAGGCGGATTTCTGAGTTTGAGGAAAGCCTGGGCTACAGAGTGTAGTGTGAGATCCAGAATAGCCAGGGGTACACAAAGAAACTCTATCTTGAAAACACAAACAAACAAAAGTTCTTTTTTTCCCCAGACCTCTACATTTCTTCAAATACAATTTCTAAACTATTTGCTATGTTGAACATCATCCTGTGCATGCTGCAGTTTGATAATTTGCTAAATATTGTTTGATCCAGATGTTTTGTTAATTATTTGATATGGAAATGGTGAATTATTGTACGTGTGGTCCTAGGCACCGGAGGCTGAGGTGGGAGAATTGCTTGAGCTCAGGATTTGAAGGCCAGTTTGCTAACATAAAAGTCTATATCACTCTTCAGAGTTTGTTCTTTTACTTGTTTATTTATGTACTGGGGATAAAACCTATTCCCAGTCTGCAGGTTCTGTTTTTCTTGCTATTTTCTTTTCCTTTTTTTTTCTAAATTTTAGTTAGATTTATTATTATGCATTTGAGTATTTTGCCTCCATGTGTGGGCCTCCTGTAAGATGTTGGATCCCCTAGGGCTGGAGTTACAGGTAGTTCCTGAGCTGCCTTCTGGGTCCTGAGAATCAAACCCAGGTCTTATACAAGAGCAACAGTGCTCTTAAGTGCTGACCCACCTCTCAGTCTTCTTCCTACTTTTTAATACTTGCGTTAACTCTTTTCTCTTTTTTTTTTTTTGTTTGTTGTTTAGAAATTGTATGAAGCCACATCTTTGTTCTTTAGTTGGTTTTCTGTATTTGTGTTTTGATTTCCCTTACTCCACTGAAACGTTTTATTTATATAGATGTTTTACATTTTTAGAGAAAGAATACCAGGACTGGGATGTAGCTCAGTAGAGTCCTTGCCTACTATGCAGGAAATAAATTTGAAGCACTCAATAAATCTGCCATAATAGGACACATCTATGATCTAGCAAAAGGATCTGAAGTTCATTGTCCTCAGTTATGGGGTATATTACAGGCCAACCTGGAATGTTTGAAACTTGGTCTCTATTAGAAAAACAAAACAAAACACAAAAGGGGTTGGAGAAATGTCTCAGTGGATAAGAGCATTTGCTGTTGTTGCAAGCGACCTAGCTTTTGTTTTTAGCACCCATCTGGCTGCTTACACACCCATCTGTAACTCTAGTTTCAGGGGACCTGATGCCTTCTTGTGGGCACCAGGCATGTAAGTTATACATGCAGGCATAAAGTAAAACCAAATAAATCTTAAAAGAAAAATACAAAAAGGGGCCTGTGAAATAGCTCAGTGAGTAAAAGGCACTTGATTTGATCCCTAGAGCCTTTGCGGTGGAAGGGAAAAGTGACTCCTGAAAATTGTGCTGTATCTCCATCTTGCTGCTTTATGGTGCGTGATACTGATGCCAGCTGGCCTTGTCAGTGCAGTGAGACTAAATGGATGAGATGAGAGGACATATTTTGCCATTTTCCTAAGTCTGGGGCTGATGCTTGCTTAACTTGCTTTTCCCTTTCTGTGAGTAAGAATCAGTTACTTAAATATCTCAGTGACAGGATGCTTAAACCTCATAAGGTCAGTCAATGAGGAAAACCAGCCATTGTGCTTCATACCTGTAGCTCCAGCTCAGAGGTCAGGGTGGGAAGATGGGCGCAACGTTGAGGTCAACTTGAACTAGCTATCAAGTCCCACACCAACTTCAGCTAGAGTAATACCCAGTCTCAAAAAAAAAAAAAAAAACCTAGAAAATAATATATGGTGTGGTGTGGGACACCTTTGGGTTTTTTTTTTTTTTTCGTTTGTTTGTTTTTCGAGACAGGGTTTCTCTGTGTAGTTCTGGCTGTCCTGGAACTCACTCTGTAGACCAGGCTGGCCTCGAACTCAGAAATCCACCTGCCTCTGCCTCCCAAGTGCTGGGATTAAAGGCGTGCGCCACCACCGCCCGGCCATGAATGAATTCTTGTATTGGAATAATTTCTGTTTCTTTTCCTCCCACTCCAACTCTTCTATGAATCCATTTAATGTTGCTCATATGTACATTTTTTAAAGGTTGGATTCTTGTGATTTAGTTTAGGGGGCTCATTTTCCTATAGAAAACTGATCTCAGCAACCATTGATTGCTTATAGCTCTTCATCTAGGCATAGGAACTTGTGAAATTTCTTCATCCATGTTGGAATGTGTTATGACTGTCACTGTGCAGATCTTGTCTAGGCAACCATATGGTTGGATTTCATGGATACAGCTTCCCTGTCATGTCCAGAGGATGTTTGGCAGCAGGCATCTTGATCTTCTGGCTCTTTATTTTTAACCTCTTCCTTGATTTTTCTGAGCCTTAGGAGTAGGGGTTGCGCTCTGTAATAGTCTCCATTTATTGCAGAAAGCGTATTTGATAAGAGGTGAGAGCTATACTTACTTAGCTGGCTTGGCCCACAGTGGAAATTTTCAAATTTTTGTTTCTTTTTGTTTTTCAAGGCTGGGTTTCTTTGTGTATCCCTGGCTCTCACGAGGCTGGCCTAGAACTCGGAGAGATCTACTGCTCTCTGCTTCCTGAGTTCTCGTATTAAAGGTGTGTGCAGTCTCTGCTCCACATAGCTAGATCTTTTAATGGTCCATGTGAACTTTGTGTATGTGTGTGTTTGTAGTATTTTAGACAAGGTCTTGGTATTTAGCTTAAGCTAGCCTTTAACCTTTTTTTTTTAAAGATATATTTATTTATTTAATGTATATGAGTACACTGTAGCTATCTTATTATTTAATGTATATGAGTACACTAGCTGACTCCAGACACACCAGAAGAGGGCGTTGGATTCCATTACAGATGGCTGTGAGCCACCATGTGGTTGCTGGGATTTGAACTCAGGACCTCTGGAAGACCAGTCAGTGCTCTTAGTCACTGAGCCATCTCTCCAGTCCAGTCCTGAACTTTTAATTTTTCCCTCAGACTCCAAGGGACTTACAAGTATGCACCACCATACCTGTCTTGATTCTTTACTGTGACAAGATGTGGAATAATAGTTATATCTTCTACCTAATTAATACTCTTCCCCCATTTTTAAAGAGAGTATGTATATTCTAGAGCAAGAAAAGTTGAGGGGAAATTGGGGATAAGTGATATGGGCAAGGGTGGAGGGTATACATCCTTAAGAAAAGATATCTTCTGATGGTGATTTCTGAACTTCATTTTATTATAAACTATTTGAAATTTTTGGTCAGACAGGTCATTTGGCTTAACCTATTTTTTCCCCCCCTCAGGAATAGAACCACACCTTAAGAGACTACAGGAGAGCCCTGAGTCATTGTCTTTTTTGTTTTGTTTTGTTTTTTTGTTCTGTTTTTCAAGACGGTTTCTCTGTGTAGCCCTGGCTGTCCTGGAACTCACTCTGTAGACCAGGCTAGCCTCTAACTCTCGAACTCAGAGATCCACCTGCCCCTGCCTCCCAAGTGCTGGGATTAAAGGCATGCGCCACCACCGCCCAGCCTGAGTCATTTTCTTATAGGGAGAATGTTTAATTAGGCCAGTTGGTATTGTTTTGGGTGGCAGGTAGGTGATTTTTGAGTTCAAGGGAGGTTTTAGGTGAAGAGGACTTAGTTTGAGGTGTGTGTATGTGAGAGAGAAAGGGAAGTGGAGAGGGTGGCGGATCCTGCCCCTTGCCTGGCTAGAACGGTGGTCTTGGTCACATTTGATCTAAGTCTGGGATAAGTCCTCAGGTTTTTCCATTACTGTGTCTTCACAGATTTGTCATTTGACATTAAAAAATGAAGATGCAATGAAGCTCGATATGAAGCTCATCATTTAACCCACAGAGTCAGCTGACTCTCAGAGATCAGGGAGCCCGAGGGGTCTGTCTCAGGTCTTCTGCATGTATGCTATGGCTGAGTAGCATAGTGTTGTTGTGTAGTATCCTAACAATGGGGACAAGGAGGTTGTCCTGGCTCTTTGACCTACTTGTGGGACCCTCTTCCTCCTCCTGCTGGATTGCCTTGTCCAGCCTTGATGTGATGGAATGTGCCTGGTCTTAAGCTTATTAAGCAGTGTTTCGTTGATGTCCCTAGGAGGCCTGAGGGCATATGGGAAGTGAAGGAGAGGGGGTGGATCTGGGGAAAGGGGAGGGAGGGGGAAACTTCAGTGGGGATTTAATATATGAGAGAATAAAAATATTTATTTTTGGTTAAAAAACCCTCACCATTTAAAATCATATAATTTGGTGGGTATTGGTGCATTCACAGTAATCTGTAACCATCACTACTGCCTAATTCCAGAACATTTTCATCATCCCACAAAGAAACCCCATACTCATTAGCAAGTAGTTGGATTCCATTCACCCCACTCGTAGTCTTCCTGGTGATATTCTGCATGTATATTATTATATAAATAAATCCATACAGTAAGTGGGATTTTGTGTCAACTAGTGCAGTGCTTCAGGTTTATCCATGTTGTACGTAGTATGTGTTCACTTTATGCCCAAATACAACTACATTATGTGGCTTTTTTGTTATGTTAATCCGTTCATCCATAAATAAGCAGAAGAGTTGTTTCTACTTTATTTTTAAAAATTTTTTGTCCTTTTTTTTTTTTTACTTTTTAGCTAATATGAATACTGATGTTATTGGGCATTTTATATGCTTATGTTTTTCTATAAAGTGTTCCCCCCCACCCCCCAAGTATGTTCTTGCTGCAAAACCCAGTAAAGTCTGTTACTTTAGCCTCATGAGTAACTGAGATTACAGGTGTGAACAACCTTGCTTGGCTTTCATTTTGGTCATATGGTCACCATGTTTAACCTTTTGAGAAAATGCCAAGCTTTCCTTTTACAAGTGCCCTTTGTAATCCTATGACAGTGTATGAAGGTGCCAGTTCTCTCACAGAATCTTGTCTTTCTGATTACAGCCATCCTAGTGGGTATAAAGTGGTATCTCAGGATTTTGGTTTTGATTTTCCTTATGACTAAACTGCTTATCAACCATTTGTGTATAATATATTCAGATTAAAAAGCACATTTTGTTTGTGTGTGTCTATTTCTATGCAATTGTGCCTGTATGGCTGCTTATCATGGTGTGTGTATAGAGTCTGGAGAACAACTTGCAGCATTTAGTTCTTTCTTTTTATCTCCACCATATGGATCTCAGGGATACAATGAAGGTCTTTAGGCTTGATGGAAGTCTGAACAATCTTGCAAGTTGTATATTAAAAAATTTGCCTCTATGCCGGCCAGTGGTGGCACACGCCTTTCGATCCCAGCACTTGGGAGGCAGTGAGTTCGAGGTCAGCCTGGTCTACAGAGTGAGTTCCAGGACAGCTAGGGCTATACAGAGAAACCCTGTCTTGGAAAAAAAAATTGCCTCTCCTCCCCTTTTGCCATGCCAGGAATCAAACCTGGAGCTGTATACATATTAGATTAAGAACTGTACCACTTGACTTACAACCGTCCATAACTCTAGATCCAGGGGATTGGTTGCCTTGTCTATCTCTGGCTAGCCTGGAGCTTTGTAGTTCAGGCTGGCCTAGAACTCAGAGGTCCACCTGCATCTGCCTCAGGAGTGTTGGGACTAAAGGTGTGTGCCACCTCACCTAGCAACCAATATTTATTTCTTGTGCTTTGTTTTTCCTTTCCTGTTGCCTAGAATGTATGTTTTATTAATGTTGAGGTAATTGTGCCATTGTGGAATTTAGTGTAGCATAATGCCACTAATGGCTTGGAAAATAGTACTGAAGGGAAGTCTCAATCCTTAGTTACTGATTTTTTTTTTCTTTTTTTAACACAGAGAAATCTGAGACAGGGTTTCTCTCTCTATAGTCCTGGCTATCTTGGAACTAGCTGTGTAGATCAGGCTGGCCTCAGACTCAGAGGTCCACCTGCCTCTGCCTCCTCTGTGCTGGGTTTAAAGGTGTAAGCTACTACCACCCTGCTAGATTTTATTTTATTTTTTTTTGTTAGAGACATAGGGGTATTTTCTATGTGCCAGTGTCAGAGGTTAGGTCCGAGGTCAACTTTTTGGAAATTGGTTTTCTTTTACCACTGGGTTCTGGGAATCAAATTCAGGCCATCAGGCTTTTGTAGCTATGATTTTGCCTGCCATCTTTCCTTCCTATTCCCCCCTCCTTTTTTTTAAGTTTAATTTTCCACAAGGTCTTACTATATGTCCCAGGGTAGTCTTTGAGCTCATTTATGTAGCTTGTGACATGGGCCTCATCTGATGATCCTTCTCTCAGCCTCCAGGTGCTGGATTACAGGCAAGTGCCATCCTGCTTAGCTAAGCCTATTCTTTCCTATTGTGAAATGTTTCCTGAAGTCCAGGAAAGGTAATTCTCCCAAAATCTGTCACTGTTTATATGTCTTCCTCTTGATTATTCTTTGTTTCTGAGATTTAAAGCACTATGTATCAGAGACTTCAGAGAGTTAAAGTAGGAACAATAAATTTATTTTATGTATTATATCTTAGGGAAATGTGTTCTGACCTCACTCATAAAGTACTTCTTTCATGAACCTGGAAATACAATTGTAGTGTGTTTGGCTATGTTGGCTGGTCATCCTGTGTTAATGAATTGATAAGTTTCAGGCTAATCTGGACTACTTGAGATCCCATCTCAAAAACAAAACAAAATAAAACAAGGTGGGGAGTGGTGATGTACTCCTTTAATCCTAGCATTTGGGAGGCAGAAGCAGAGGCAGGTCCATCTCTGTCTACGAAGCTAGTTTCAGGAAAGCCTAGGCTATACAGAGAAATTCTGTCTTGAAAAACCAGCAACAACAAACAAACCCACCCCCACAAAACACCAAAACAAGAGGGCTGGAGAGATGGTTCAGTAGTTGAAAGTGTATGCTGCTCATGCTGAGTTGCCAGCACCAATATTGGGCCCACAACCACCAGTAACATCCACAGGGAGTTTGGTCTCTGGGCACCTGCATTCACATATGTGTGCATAGAGACATATACATATTTAAAAGTAATAATAAATACCAAAACAATGAAAACAACAGAACTAGTCAGATACTATTCTTGACTGTAATTTTGTTACTCTTGGACTTGTAAGAGATCTTTCTCCACTTTCCAAAATGTTTTCCCATCCCTCTTGTCTTCTGCGATTCCTCCTGCTTGTTCCCTCCCTTTCTCATCCCTTTGACAGGGTCTGCAGTAGTTCATGCTGGCCTCTATTTACTTTGTAGTAGAGAATGGCCTTGAATTCTTATCCTCCTATGGCCACTCCCAGAGTTGTAGGATTACAGGCTACCACACCTCGTTTTATGAGGTGTTAGTATTTGAACCCATGACATGGTGAATATTAATCAAGCACTCCACCAGTGGAGTTACATCTCCAATCCTGTGTTATGGTTTTTCTTTTAAGTCTCTTTTTTTGTTTTGTTTTTTTGTTTTTTTGAGACAGGGTTTCTCTGTGTAGTCCTGACTGTCCTGGAACTCACTCTGTAGACCAGGCTGGCCTCGAACTCAGAATCCGCCTGCCTCCCAAGCACTGGGATTAAAGGCGTGTGCCACCACTGCCCAGCTCTAAGTCTCCAATTTTATTTACCATTTTGTTATTTTAATTTGGGGACCAAGGTTTCATGCTCTGGGCTAGCCTTAAATTCTTGATCCTGCTGCTTCTACTTGCTAAGTGCTGAGGTTGTGGGGAGGAATCTTACATAACTGAAGTTTTCTTTTTTGACAGGATCTTCTCCCTTGTGGTTGTCTTGCAATTTATATAGGAAGCAGTTTCATTTACTTGGACATTCATTCCCTCCCATCCCTGTCAGTGTTTCTCAGTGTAACCCTGGCTGTCTTAGAACTAGCACTGTAGACCAGGCTAGCCTTGAACTCACAGAGATCCTCACCTCTGCCAGTGCTGGGATTAAAGGTCTATGTCACCATGCCTGGCTAGATGGTCTTTTATTGAAATATTTTCTAGTTGCTGGGCATGCCACCACAACACTGTTGGTGAGAATTCTTGAATTTTGGTTTCTTTAAAAACCACAGAAAATCTTCAATCCTAGCACTTGGGAGGCAGAGGCAGGCGGATTTCTGATTTCGAGGCCAGCCTGGTCTACAGAGTGAGTTCCAGGACAGCCAGGGCTACACAGAAAAACCAAAAAAAAAAAAAAAAAAAAAAAAAAAAAACCCCACAGAAATATAAGAATGTACTTTCATTTTAATCCCAGGTATAGGGGTATGGAGCTGCTTTCGACTGTCTGCTGCAGCTGATTATGATTTGCCTAATGCTGTAGCAGAGGCATGGTTTTGCCAGCTGCAGATAGTTTTTGGGATTGCGTGACATTTGGAATTCTGGGAAGGTATATAAATACTAGGCCCTTGGAGACGGAGTTGGTTGGGCGTAAAGAAGTAACAAAAGGAAAGAAACCAGATTCAGTGGGCTCTCTTCTCTCTCCTCTTTCCTCTCACTCCTCTATCTTTTCTTCCCTGTCTAGTGTTAGTGAGTGAAACCTGGCGGGGGATAAAGGGTGGCAAAAAGAACTCACAAAGTAGTCAGGACCAGGCTACAGTCAGTACCACTTATGATGTCATAGTGGTGATGGCCATCCACATTACAGCCTATAGACTTTAGTACTTGGGATCTATCTAATAATATTAGAAAGATCTCTGGCTAAAGATAGGTGCTCAATCTGTTGGGCAATGTTGATAGTCTCTTCAAAATTTCCACTATGTTTCATGGTTTGTTGTTGTTGTTGTTCTTTTTTCATTCTTCATGGCTCATTGCGGTTGGGCTCTAATGATCAGGGCAGAAGTAGAGCACAAATAACCTGGGCTGTTCTGAGTGGTCAGTTTCACTGTCATTCTCAGATCTTTCCAGTCAGTTGCCTTGATATTATCACCACAGCCTTTCCTTTTTTTTTCTTTTTCTTTTACCTTTTTTTTTTTTTGAGATTGTCTCAAGGTACCCATCTTGGGGGTCAAAGGTGGATGTGGCGCTGACCTCACCTCTGTTGTACTTTGATATTATTGGGGTTCAACCTGTGTGGCATGGTGGAGAAGAAGGCTGTTGTTTGAACCTGGATGAACTGGGATTTGGGCTGACCAAAGAAAGTTGCACCTTGGTCTTCTCTGAGCTGAGAGCCAAAAGTTGGTACCTATTTTTAACCTGGAATTGCTAGACTTTTCTAAAGTGACTGTACAATTCAACATTAAGACCACAAATGTGGGGCTGGCGAGATGGCTCAGCGGTTAAGAGCACGACTGCTCTTCCAGAGGTCTTGAGTTCAATTCCCAGCAACCACATGGTGGCTCACAACCATCTGTAATGGGATCTGATGCCCTCTTCTGGTGTGTCTGAGACAGCTACAGTGTGCTCATATAAAAGTAAATAAATAATACTTTAAAAAAAAAAAAAAAGACCACAAATGTGCCAAGCAGTGGTGTAACACACCTTTAACCCCAGCACTTGGGAGGCAGAGGCAGGTGGATTTCTGAGTTTGAGGCCAGCCTGGTCTACAGAGTGAGTTCCAGGACAGCCAGGGCTATACAGAGAAACCCTGTCTCAAAAACAAAACAAAACAAAACCAAAACCAAAAAAGACACAAATGTGTGAAAATTAAACATTTTATTGAGTCAGGGTTTTGTTTTGTAGTAGCCCAGGCTAGCCTCAAATTCACCATACTCTTTGCTCAGCCTACCTAGTACTAGAGTATAATACTAGATTTGCTTCATCTAGATCCCAGACTTGTTTACATTGTAAGGTAGATAGATATGTGTTTGCATGTATCAATATTATACTACTAATAATTATGAGACTGTGTCTTATATAATCAGAGCTGGTTTTTTAACTCTTTGAATTTTTTGCCTACACCTCGAAATGTTGGGATTGTAGGCATGTACCAATACCAGGCACATTATGCTAAGATTCCTCAGTACATATGTGGTTACTGAGTCAAAAGATTTGTAAATTTAAAACTTTTGATATATTTATACAGTTGCTTTCTGAAAGTTTGTACCCTCTTACCATAGTTTTTTTCACGATAACCTTGAACTAGGAAAAAAAAAAAAAGTTGAGCTGGATGTATAGTGTGGAAGGGCAGTTGCTTGTCAGGCCAGAGGCTCTAGGTTAAAGAGTTGGTAATCTTAGTGTTTTAATCATATCTGATTTTCTTACACCATGACATTAGTATTGTATGTAATCATATGCCTAAAATAAAATGTCAGTTTGAATGACCAAGAATGAGTCTCTCATAGATAGTTACCTAGTACTCAGCCAACTTAGCAAGTTCTCTTTTAGCAGGCTGTTTGGGCTGGGTATATTTTAAGAGTGTCAGTAGGCTATCCAGACAGCTGTTCTTTAGCAAGCTAAAGTGAGATAACATTTATAATTGGGACAAAGGAAATATTTGAAGGACATTCAGAACAACTTTATGTGCTCAGTATGATGGAGGCTTCCTGAGATGCCTCAGAGGCAAACAAAGCAGTTTAATTCAGGGATACCATTCAAGGACACTGGTGTCTTTTCAACAGTGGATTGGTTTAAGAGCCAGGGCCCAATTTATTAAAATAACATTGCAGTTACCAGTAGCACACAATATAGTGTCAATAGGTAGGTAGGTTACTGTGAGGCTAGATACAGAAAACTCAGGGATCATCTTCTTTTACCACAGAATAGCTATGAGTTCTGGGCTGAGCTGAGAATCTCTCTCCTTCTTTACAAAATCAGTAGTGTTGTTACTAATTGACATGATTAGATAATTAAGAAGATAATCTTTAAAATTTTGGGAAAGTACTAGAGATCCAAATAAAGAATTTATTTTTTGCATATATGGAATTGGTGTCAGATTAGTGTTTTCTGTGGAAACTACATTCCCTGTAAAAGTCCAATTGCCTCCCTCCTCTCTTTGGTACTAGAGAGGTCAGAGGCAGGCAGATCTCCATTAGTTTCAGGCCAGCCAGGAGTTTATAGTAAGACTGTCTTAAAATAACAACAAAGTTTTTGGGCTGGAGAGGTGACTAATGAATTAAGAACACTAGTTGCTTTTCCAGAGACCCAAAGTCCCAGCCCCCATATGGTGGCTTACAACTCTCAGTAACTCTAGTTCCAGGGGATTCATTTCCTCTGAAGGTGCTGAATGCACATGGTACAAAGACATACATGCAGGCAAAAGGTCCATACACGTATACTTTTTAAATGCTTTTCTGTTTTAAGATATGGCCTGACAGCTGGGCAGTGGTGGCACATGCTTTTAATCCCAGCACTTGGAAGGCAGAGGCAGGTGGATTTCTGAGTTCGAGGCCAGCCTGTTCTACAGAGTGAGTTCCAGAACAGCCAGGGCTACACAGAGAAACCCTGTCTCAAAAAACCGATATGGCCTCACACTGTGGTCTAGGCTGGCTTCAACATTGTGGTTGTGCTGGAATTATAAGTATGAGCCTCTGCTCCCACCACATAGCTCAGGAGAGCCTTGAATTTACTATGTAAGACTTAAATGCTGCTCCATCTTCTGAGAGCTGTGATTGTGGGCATGTGCTTCTGTAAAGCCTGGCTCAAAGGCCTTTTTGACAAATTTTGCTCATGTTTTCCATAATATTTGAAAGGGGTCATATGAAAAGAGATAATAATGGCTTTCTTCATTCTTAGAGGAAATAGGAGATACAAATAGATACTAATAGTTTGTTTCAGTGAGCCCTATCATTAATTTTTTGCTAGAATTTGCAAAAACACAAGCCAGAATTAATTTAAATCTTTTCCATAGTAGTTTTTCTATATTTTCAAAAGTTCGGTTTATTAGGAAATACATATTTTATATTTGGGATTTTTTTTTTTTGGACAAGCAAGCACCTTTACTTGATGAGCTATCTCACTTGTCCACAAAAAATAATTTTCCCTTTAGTTCTTTTTTTGAGTCAAATGACAAGAGATAGCATAAAAAAATTTGTTGTTGTATTTTTCTTTTTTTGAGACTATCTCATGAATTCCAACCTTGCTTTCTGTTTCTTTTTTTTTTGTTTTCTTGTTTTTTGTTTGTTTGTTTTGTTTTTTGGTTATTTGGTTTTTTTTAGAGACAGGGTTTCTCTGTGTAGCCCTGGCTGTCCTGGAACTCACTCTGTAGACCAGGCTGGCCTCGAACTCAGAAATCTACCTGCCTGTGCCTCCCAAGTGCTGGGATCGAAAAGCGTGCACCACCACTGCCCGGCTCAACCTCACTTTCAAACAAGTGGCAGCACCACTCCATCTTCATAGTCACTTCCTGAGCTGACATCAGCATTAAACTTGTTTTGGATCAAATCCAGCTATATTCTAGGATACTCACTAAGTTTCTTCCATCCTCTGAAGGGGTGTGACCTATAGTAATTTCTTATTTGCTAGAGGGCTTACTATTACTGATGTAATATTTTTAATCCCCATTCATTTACCTGTTGCTTCTGAATAAGGATGATCCCACAGTTGGCTGACTCTTTAGTGAAGCCAAAAATCACAAATAGGACTTGCAGCTGGATGTTGTGTACAGCTTTAATCTTAGAGGCAGAAGCAGATGGATCTCTGAGTTTGAGGTCAGACTGGGCTACAGAGTTTCAAGGCCAGCCAGGGACACAGAGTAGGACCCCACGTCAAAACAAAACACAAAAACCAAGTAGGACCATTACTCTGCTTGCTATTCATACTTGCTTCTTAGCTGCTCAGTTCCTTTTTAAAATATTCCATTATGGTAATTTGAGAATGTGCTTGAATGAGATCTCTTTCATTAAGTATAATGTAATCCGTATATACTAGGGTTTCACATAAGACAAACAGGTATTTAGGATGTACTTATTATATTCCAAAAGTAATGAAATACAACAGACCATGCTCTGATATCATGTCCTTGACAGGTTGAAGGATGTAGATTTTAACCCTGAGATCCTCAAATGATCTGACTGGAATTGCCATGGTTAAGGCATTTTAGAGTAAGCTGGGTTGGAGGGTTATTTTGTTCATTTTTAATCAATATTTTCATGGATAATGATTTATTTTTGTATGTTTAGATATATAAAATTTATTCATACTTTTAAAAATAATTATTATTTTTTATTTTGTGCATTGCCTGAATGTATGTTTGTGTGAGAGTGTTGGATCCTTAGGGAAGATAAAAGTTATATTCAGATAGTTGTGAGCTGCCACCTGTATGCTTGGAATTGAATTCAAGTGTTCTGGAAGAACAGCCAGGGCTCTCTACAGCCCTGTTTATAGGTTTTATGATATACTTTTGAACTGATTTAAGTCATATTTTCCTTTCCCTTTCCCTTTCCCTTTCCCTTTCCCTCTCCCTCTCCCTCTCCCTCTCCCTCTCCCTCTCCCTCTCCCTCTTCCTTTCCCTTTCCCTTTCCTTTTCCCTTTCCCTTTCCCTTCCCTTCCCCTCCCCTCCCCTCTCCTTGTCTGTGTGTCTGGTCTGTTTTTTTTTTTTTTTTTTTATATAGACAGTGTTTCTGTGTAGCACTGGCTATTCTGGCACTCACTCTGTAGACCAGGCTGGCCTCGAACTCAGAAATCCACCTGCCTCTGCCTCCCAAGAGCTGGGATTAAAGGCGTGTACCACCACTGCCCGGCCTGAGAGACTAGTATTAAAAATGAAATTTTGTTTTTAAAGTGACTACATTGAAAGTCAGCAGTAGGGAAATAACAAAATGAGCGAACATTAATGTCCTTCCAAGGAATCAGGTTTATTTATTGAGTTTAACTGATGCTTGGGATTCTAGTTCAGGCACCTAGCATACATAAGACCCAGCCTGGCTAGATTCCAGCCCCAGTTCCACCTGCCATCTCAAGAAGTTAATCTGTATGCTGGATATTGTCCTTGTGTCAGTTTGCCACAAGTTTACCTTTTTTTTAAAGATTTCTTTTCTTTTTCTTTTTTTTTTCTTTTTAGTTTTTCGAGACAGGGTTTCTCTGTATAGCACTGGCTATTCTGGCACTCACTCTGTAGACCAGGCTAGCCTCGAACTCAGAAATCCACCTGCCTCTGCCTCCCAAGTGCTGGGATTAAAGGCGTGCACCACCACCGCCCGGCCATTTTCAATTATTTATGTGTGTGTGTATATGTATGTAAGTGTATGAATATAGTGTGCATGTAGGCCAAATGTGTGGGATCCCTGACATGGGTGCTGGGAACAGAATCAGTATCCCCCCCCCTCTTTTAAGAACAGAGTCTCGGAAAAAAAAAAGAAAAAAGAAAAAAATAAGTCTCTAGCTCTTTTTTTTTTTAAAAAAAAAGAAGAGCCAGTTTTCATTTCTGAAAGAATTGTTTGTTTTCTCACTTGGTAGTTTCTCAGTTTCCTTTATCCTTCCCTTTCCTTCCTTCTCTCCTATGCCTCCCAGCCTCATTCTAACCTTCCTTCTTCTCTGGCTTGAAATTTGCTCTGTGGACCAAGCTGGTCTCAGACTTGTGGTAGAGTGCTGGGATTAAAGGCATGAGCATCAACATCTGGCTCTTTACAATAGTAGCTGTCTTCTAAGTCATTACACTTGTAATTTTGGCACTTGGGAAGTGGATGCTATAAGGCTTAGTTAGCTTCAGAAAAACAGGGCTGGAGTCATAGCTTATTGGTAAAGTACTTGTCATGCAGGTATTGGGACCTGTGATCTGTCTTTGGGACTCATGTAAAAACCAGGAACATGCAGTGTCTCAAGTTTGTAAAACCAGCACCGGGGGAAGCTGGAGGATCGCCTTTAGACTCTGCCCCACAGTTACCTAGCAATAGCTAGGTGTGCCTGACTCATTATAAAGGGCTTCTTGCCCCCTCCTCACTCTTCTTGCTCTCCTGCCCTTGCTCCCTTACCCTCTTCCCCCTCTCTCTTCATTCCCCTCCCCTTTCTCTCCCCGTGCTCATAGCTGGCCTCTACTTCTCTTCTTTCTCCTCTCTCTCCTCTTTCTCTTCCTTCTCTTCTTGTTCCCCTACCCCCCACCCCCCAGCCTTTCTGTCAACTCCCCTCCCAGTGCCCTGAATAAACTCTTTATTATACCATTGTGTGGCTGGCACCTCAGAGGGGGAAGGGATGCCTCAGCATGGGCTGGCCCACGGAGACGCCCCTTCCCCAACACCATACCTTGCCTCCACCAAACATATGCCTATATGCCTACCTTTTCCCCTTTATAAAACACAACACTGGAGACAGATGATCCTTGAAGCATACTGGGTAGTCACCCTAATCTGGTAAGGGACCCTATCTTAAAAAACAACTCGGACACTGCTAGAATAACCCTTGAAGTTGACTTCTGACCCACCACATAGTTGTACACACACACACACACACATGTACTCAAACATGTATACACACATGTCCCTGAAAAATGTCCCTTTTACAAAATTGCCTTCTGATTGTGAGATTGTTGCCTTCAGATACCTTATGAGTTAAATAGGTTGGACCAAGCCATATCTTCTATTAGTTTCTTCCTCATCCGCTTGGCTTTTCATACCTTGTTCTGGGCCACCATGGTGCCATCTCTAACCCCCAAAAGGGACACTGCTACGTCTGTGATAACCTTCTTGACTTTAAGCAGAATTGTTCGGTAGAAAGGGAATCATATTTTATTTTTAGGACAATGATTCTGGTGAGTAGAAAATGGATTATGAAATTTAAAAATTGATTGAGAGACTCAGTTTTGTTAAGAGACTGATACGCCTAGTTCATTGGTGTTCAGCTGTAATCTTAGATTATGGAAAGTGAAGGCAGGAGGATCAGCAGTTCAAAATCATCCTCATAGTGAGCTTGAGGTGTAAGACTCTAGTGCCTGGACTTCATAATGAGACCCTGTCTCAAAAGAGAATTGACGGCGCTTGTGCAGTGTTCAGGTGAGGATTGGCGTGTGAACCAAGACAGATAGGGGTGAATAAAGAAGCTAAGCACAGCACTTGGGAGGCAGAGAGAGGCAGATTTCTGAGTTTGAGGCCAACCCGGTCTACAGAGTAAGTTCCAGGACAGCTAGGGCTACACAGAGAAACCCTGTCTCAAAAAAACAACAACAACAAAAAACAAAAAACAAACAAAAAAAGAAGCTAAGCACAGCTGGGGCACTGGTGGTAGACGCCTTTAATCCCAGCACTTGGGAGGCAGAGGCAGGTGGATTTCTGAGTTCGAGGCCAGCCTGGTCTACAGAGTGAGTTCCAGGACAGCCAGAGCTACACAGAGAAACCCTGTCTGGAAAAACCAAACCAAACCAAACCAAACCAAACCAAAAGGAACAAAGAAAAAAAATCCTAAGCAGATAACACCCCCCCCCAAAAAAAAAAAACCAATTGATTAAAAAACTAGAGAGCCTAAAGAATTTAGTGAGGATAAGCTTATCTCTGTAGGTGAAGTAGCTTCTTGAAAAGATGTCCCAGAGGAAGGAATGTCAACAAGTTTTTTTTTTTTTTTTCTGAAAGAACTGTGTATCTGGTCTTTGTTACATTGTAGGCTTTTCTTTTTCTCACCTTTTAGCCACCTGCCCCCTTCCCCCTAACATTAGATAGGATAGAGGGGAGAGAGAGGAATTAGGGAAATCCCTGAATCTAATTTCTTCCCTTTTGTTTTCTTCTTTGACTACCAAACTGCAACCAACCCCCCTGAAAGACCAGCAACCACTGATGATGCTTTTCAGAGGCCCTCACATTTATATACCCTCTGAAAAAAGTTCTCAGACTTCCAAATGGCCACAGTCTCAGAAATTATCTGCAACTGGCAAAAGCAATCTGTTAGAGCTCAAGGCAAATCATAGTCAGCTATTGCTGACAGTCTGAAGCAGCCCTGTATCCCCACACCTGGGATTATAAGAATGAAGAGCACATTTTTATAATTAATTTCTGTGTTTTTTTCTTTTTAAAGGATTTTCAAGACAGGGTTTTTCTGTGTAGCCCTGGCTGTCCTGGAACTCACTCTGTAGACCAGGCTTGCCTCGAACTCAGAAATCCACCTGCCTCTGCCTCTGCCTCCCAAGTGCTGGGATTAAAGGCATGCACCACCACTGCCCAGTGATTTCTGTGTTTTTAAAAAACCCAAAATTCTCACCTTTAGAACTTCTCCCTCCCTCTCTCCCTCCCTCCCTCCCTTCTTTTTTTCCTTCCTTCTGTCTTGTGTTGTGTTGTCTTGTTTTTTTGAGACAAAGTAGATCTAGCTGTCTCACAGTCTAACTTTGTCTCACAGTGCCTGCCTCTGTCTCTAGAGTGCTGGGAATAAAGGATGTGGCACCATGACCCAGTTGAAAGAACTCTTTAAGATACTCTGACACTGGCCGGGCAGTGGTGGCGCGTGCCTTTAATCCTAGCACTTGGGAGGCAGAGGCAGGTGGATTTCTGAGTTCGAGGCCAGCCTGGTCTACAGAGTGAGTTCCAGGACAGCCAGGGCTATACAGAGAAACCCTGTCTCGAAAAACCAAAAAAAAAAAAAAAAAAAAAAAAAAGATACTCTGACACTGAAAGTACAAAAGATAACAAACATGGTAGATGTTCCAGACTTGGAACTGTGGCAATAAGAAAGTATCAGCATTTTGACAAGTCTAGAAAAGACCCCCATTTTGTTATACTTTGCTCCCCAAATGCTGGGATTAAAGGTGTGCACCACCACTGCCCGACGAAAAATACTATTTTTTATTTTATTTCTTTGAGACAGATTGCTATGTAGTCCAAGCTGGCCTTAAACTCAGATTTACCTGTTCAGATGTCCCACTCAGGTTAAAGACATGCTCTGCCACATCCTGCAAAAACTTTGTTGATGAAATGTGCAGCAGAGTAGTATTGTAGCACTGGAGATCAAACTGAAGACCTTAGGCATACTAGACAAAGATTTCAACCCTGAACTATATACAGCTCTCTAGTCTTAAGGCTGTAGCTTAGGTTTGTGAGTTTGTGTGTGGAGATCAGAGGACAACTTGAGTAGGTTTTTTTCTTTGACTAGAGTGCAGAAGATTGAACTCAGATTGTCAGTTTGTAGAAATATCTACAACATACTTGTTTCTTTTAGCAAACTTTGCTTTCGGATTGTATTGAGTAAAAAGCTGACTTTTGAAATTAATGCAAGAAAAGAAATATCCTTGAAGCTAGAGTTAAGGATAAAATAATAGGAAGAAGGGCATTACATAGATAGCTTAGTGGTTAAGAGTACTTGCTGCACCGGGCGGTGGTGGCGCGCACCTTTAATCCCAGCACTTGGGAGGCAGAGGCAGGCAGATTTCTGAGTTTGAGGCCAGCCTGGTCTACAGAGTGAATTCCAGGACAGCCAGGACTATTCAGAGAAACCCTGTCTTGAAAAAACCAAAAAATAAAAAATAAAATAAAAAAAATAAAAAAAGAGTACTTGCTGCTTTTTCAGAGGACTTGGGTTTAGTTCTTTTATCAACTTATTAGTTCACAATGGTTTATAACTCGAGTTCCAGACGGTCCAATCCTCTCCTGACTTCCATGGGTGGCAGACATTTGCCACACAGGCATACACATAAAATGAGTAAAGTGGGAATAAAAATGAGAATACACTTATGTGTCTGGTGCTGTCTTTCCAGTCCCCTCTCTTGTTTTGGTACAAGTTATATTGAGATACATTTGTATATGCTGCACAGTTTAAATGCCCTCCCCAGAGTGTACAAGTGAATGGTCTATATATGTTCAAATATAAACAAGCATCAGTACAGTCAATTTTGGGACATTCTCATCACCCCTCAAAGAAACTCTATACTTAACTGTCCCTTCCCTCTACTTCAAGTTGGCCCTGAATTTGTGATTCCCTGTATCAGCTTCAAATGTAGCTGAAATGATCCTTTTGTTTAGGTCTTTAGAGTATTGGAATTATAGTGTTTTAGCCCAACTCCTAGTAATTTTTTTTTTTTTTAAATTTTTATTTTATTTATTATATGTAAGTACACTGTAGCTGTCTTCAGACACCCCACAAGAAGGCATCAGATATCATTACAGATGGTTGTTAGCCACCATGTGGTTGCTGGGATTTGAACTCATTACCTCTGGAAGAGCAGTCAGTGCTCTTAACCACTGAGCCATCTCACCAGCCCCTCCTAGTAATTTTTTAATTTCATTTTTGGATTTTTTATCCTAAGTGTTTAGTATTTCATTAATATTAACTTCAATTTGAAGACTGCTGAAACTAAACATTTTTTAATTTCATTTTTAGGTCTTTTATCATAAGTGTTTCATACTTTGCTAATATTAACTTCAATTTGAAACCTTATGGAGCTAAACATGGTGCACATCTGTTATCTGAGTACTCTGGAGGCAGAGATAGGAGAAATTATTGAAATTCAAAGCCATCTAGTTCTAGATAGTGAGAGATATGCCAGGTTGGCATATACTAAAGAGTAAAATAATCACAAAACAAAATATCCTCAAACCTTGAAGAATCAAAAATTTATTGGCTTATCCTTGAAGTAATGGAGGCTTGATAGGTGTTCTCAACAGCTTTGTTAGAGCAATGGTTTTCAAACTTTTGGATCAGGTTTTAAGCTGTTGATTGTTTTTGACCTGTAATCACTCCTACATAGGAATTCCGCACTGATGACCATATATATCACTTGTGTGATAAATGTGACTGATATTCAAAAGCCATGACTTGACATGAGAAGTGCTTTTCATTCATAGAATTCTTCTGTTTTATGGCTTTAGGAGTTAGGTTATAGTGAGTTATCAAGTGCTTTGGAGGAAATCTATCAAGATTGTTGAGCCAGATAACTTTTAGATTAGAAAACAGTCTATATGCAGTTGCAGGTATTTTGTCTAATCATTAGTTTTGTAAGAATAGGTCAAGCCTGCGGGTTTTGAGATGAAATGAAATTATGAAGGCTTTTTTTTTTAATAGTATAGAATAGAGTTTATTCAGGGCATGAGGAGGGGGGAGTTGGAGTAGAGATAGAGAAAGCTATGAAGGCATATTTTAAGAAAGGATAGTTAGTTTATCCAACTGTAGAACCATCTAGGCTACTTTAAAATGCGGGTCTCTAGGACCCTTCCCACATTTACCATATTAGATACTGGAACTAGGACTCGGTAATCTGTTCATCTCCCTGTCTAGGTATAGTGGTACATGCCTGTAGTCCTAGGATTTGGGAGGCTGACATAGGAGGATGGTGAATTAAGGCCAACCTGAGCTACTAGGGAGATCCCATTTCATAAAACAAAAAATTTGAATGTCTGTGATTACTAGGGTGATTTTTACTCTTGACTTAGGATTCTTTTCCCAATGCTTCCATCTGAACAAGCTTTGATTTTCTTCTGTAGTCTTGAATACTGCAGTGGATCAGCCAGTATACATACAAAACCCTGTATCAGAGGCTTCTTAATGGTTTTTCTGGAGAGGTATAATGAGAGCTTTTGTGAAACATGGTCTCAGGAGGTGGGCAAGCACAGGAAAATTTAATACTGTTTGTTTGTTTGTTTATTTTAAAGCATAGTCTCTTTGTGGCTTAGGCTGGCTTTTAACTGGCTATGTAGCCTAGGCTTGTGGTCCTCTTGCTCCTGTTTCTCAAATACTGGAATTATAGACCTGCACTCCCATGCCTAGGCTACTTTTAGTTATAGCCTGTTAGAGATTGTGTTAACAAACACAATAAGGACTAATAAGGACTAAAAATTTCAAATTGTGAGTCATAATAAATTCTAGTCTCAAACCAGTAGTAGTTCTCCTGCCTTAGCTTCCCAAGAGCTGGGATCAAAGATGCTGCTGAGCATGGTGGCATACATCTTCAATCCCAGCCCTTCTAGATGAGAGGCAGAAGTGGGTGTATCTCTGGAAGAACCGTTGTGAGAAGGGAGAGGGGGTAAGGGTGAGGGTAGGGAGAAAGATGTGTTAGCATATCTGGCTCAAGACTCAACCCCTTTGAAATAGGGGTTAGGGATTTAGCTCAGTGGTAGAGTTAGTCCTTAGCTCTGGGGGAAAAACATTTTTTTTTTTTTTTGAAATAGCAATGTATATATAATGTGTTTGCACACATGAGTTTTGTTGTGGGGATTAGTGCAATGGTTTTCAAACTTTTGGATCAGATTTTAAGCTGTTGATTGTTTTTGAATTTATTAACTTTATAAAGTTGTATATAATATTTGCTTGATGCCTGTGGAGGTTAGAAGAAGGCATCAGAACGTCTGGAATTGGTTTTATAGGTGATTGGGAACCTCCTACCATGTAGATGTTTGGGATTGAACCTGGGTCGTCTTCAAGGTCCTCTAGCACCTCAAGAGTCACCTCAAGAGAGCCCTTCCTTCATTTTGGTTTTGAGTGCCTTAGAGCAGAGACTGGTACTGATGGTAGCAATAGAAGGATCATTTTGCAAAGGTTTTAAAGTGTATATCCTTTGTTCAGTTATTTGCGTAGATGAACATGTTTGTTGGGTACCCACAAATATGGTAAATGATGGATAACAGCTTTAAATCTTTTTCAGAAAGGGTTTTGAAACCCTTGCCTGGCTTTAAAAATTTTTTATTTAAAATAAATTAAGGGCCAGAACATACCTTTAATCTTAGCACTTGAGAGGCAGAGGGAGGTGAGTCTCAGAGTTAGAGGCCAGCCATGTCTACAAAGTGAGTTCTAGGACAGATAAGGCTGTTAAACAGAGAAACCCTTCCTCAAAAACCAAAATCAAACAAACAAAAATGTCAATCAGACCCAAAATTTTGGAATCTTTAATATTTGGAATAGAATATGAGGACAATTTGGTTTTTTTGTTTGTTTTTATTTTTATTTATTTATTTTCTTTGTTTTAGTTTTTCCGAGACAGAGTTTCTCTGTATAGCCCTGGCTGTCCTGGAGCTCACTCTGTAGACCAGGCTGGCCTTGAACTCAGAAATCCGCCTGCCTCTGCCTCCCAAGTGCTGGAATTAAAGGCGTGGAACACCACTCACTGCCTGGCTTGTTTTTATGTTTTTGTTTTGTCTTTTCATCAAACATCTCTGAAAGTCTTATTTTATTCAGTTTTAGCCAGACACCAAAGAAAGGCGAAAACTCTTAAAATAAGTGATTTAAAGATTTTTACTATGTGAATTGGTGTCCCTCCAACAAACCCCCCCCCCCCCAAGTTCTTTTTGTCTTCTTCCATTAGAGTAAAAATAGATCTGGTTTCCTGGGTTATCACAGCTTGTAACAAAAAGCTTTTTTTATGAAGTTGGCCAGTTAGTAGGATGAGATCATTCTTTTCTAAGTAGTGTTCAGTGTTCTGTTTGTTGAGACAAAGCTATGTCTGATAGGGCCAAGCACACAATAGTCCTGATTTTGTGGTTATGTTTAGGGCAATAGGGTGAGTTTTCTGGGTGATAGAATACTACTGATATGTAGAAGACAGTGAAATGTGCTTGGCTTAGCGACTGCTCTCTGGTCTGTAGAATGATTAGAATGATAAAGGGCTCAGTTGAAGTTATGGCCTGGGCATAGGCTATCGAATCTTAAGTGAGTTCTAAGTGGCCTTTTCACATTTAGGTTTGTGTACTGCCTATTAAATGCTACTGAGGACAGTTTGAACCTCTTGAGAAATACTGAATGCCTGGACTGTCCTTTGAGAAGTCCACATCCTGGATCTTATATGTGCCTTATCTTCTAGCTGAGTCTTTCTACCTAGTACTCAGAAGCAGTATTAAAATCTCTTAATAAAGCCCAACTTGCTCTTTTTTTTTTTTTTAAGCTGGATACCAAACTGTATACTGTAAAGTGGTAAATTAAATATTACTTTTTTTTTGGGTTTTTAAGACAGGGTTTCTCAGCTGGGCAGTGGTGGCGCACGCCACACCTTTAATCCCAGCACTTGGGAGGCAGAGGCAGAGGCAGAGGCAGGCGGATTTCTGAGTTTGAGGCCGGCCTGGTCTACAGAGTGAGTTCCAGGACAGCCAGGACTACACAGAGAAATCCTGTCTCGAAAAACCATTAAAATTAAAAAAAAAAAAAAAAAAAGAAAAACCACCCGGGGGCCCCCCCCCCCAAAAAAAACCCTCAACAGACCAAAACCAAAGATTAAATTTGATCTTTAAAAGCATCAAATTACTTTTTACTACTTATACAGAATTAAAGTTGATGTTATCCTTAGCCAAGGTTTGTACATTGCCAGGGTAGCATAATGTAGTTATTATGAGGCAAAAATCCACCTGAGGTAGGCAATGCAATTCGTAAAAGGATAGCTGTTTGGTGTTATTTCTAGTACAGCTGGGCTCGTGTTTTTGAAGCATTCTTAGCATAGAAACTGAGAATTGTAATACTACCTTATTTCACTCCTTTGTGTGTGTATATGTGTGTTGTGTGCATATGTGTGTGCATGTGAGTCATGGTGTGTGTGTAGGTCAGAAGACAATTGTGGAAATAATTTCTGTCTCCCTACTTTTTTTGTTGTTGGTTTTTCAAGACAGGGTTTCTCTGTGTAGCCTTGGCTGTTCTGGAACTCATTCAATAGACTAGGCTGGCCTCCAACTCCCCTGCCTCTGCCTCTCAAGTGCTGGGATTAAAGGTGTGTGCAGTCACCATCTGTTTTTTTGTTTTGTTTTGTTTTGTTTTGTTTTTTTTGGTTTGTTTTTGCTTTGTTTTTGTCTGTTTTGTTGTACATTTTTTTAAAAAATTTTTTAGACAGTGTCTCACTATGTAGCCCCAACTGGCGGAGGTCTCACTTTACAGAGCAGGCTGGCCTCAGAGAGATCTGGCTGCTTCTTCCTCCCAAGTGCTGGTAATAAAGTGTGTGTCATCTTTCTTGTCTTTTGTGGTATGGTATGTAGACCAGGTTGCCTAGATCATACTGTGAAGCCAAGGATAACTTTAAACTTAATCTCCATCCACCTTCCAGTTGTTGAGATTACCCCATTCCATGTGGGCAGGTCTCCTTTTCTCATTTACAAAATAAAGAAGGTTGGTTCAAACGTATTTGCTAAAGTTTGTAATTTGGTCAGAAATGTTTGCTTTGTTCCTGTGATTACGAATAAGAACTTGTTAGAGTTGGCCTTTGTTGTCCCCTTCATAAAGCAACAGGATAAGCTGTTTTCTGAGGGGACCACAGTGGGAGAAGCTTTAATGGAGGACCACCTAATATTCTTGGAAATGAATACTGCTTGTTACTAGAACATTAAAAGACTTTGTTATAAATTATCCCCTTTTCTAGGTTTGTTTCTGAATATTGTTCTGGGGGAAAATAGTGGTTATATGGTGGATAAATAAATATTTCTGTGTTGAGGAAATTTTTGTTAATTTAAAAAGGCTCTGTTTTAGCTGGGCAGTGGTGGTGCACGCCTTTAATCCCAGCACTTGGGAGGCAGAGGCAGGTGGATTTCTGAGTTCGAGGCCAGCCTGGTCTACAGAGTGAGTTCCAGGATAGCCAGGGCTACACAGAGAAACCCTGTCTCGAAAAACAAGACAAAAGGCTCTGTTTTGTGTTTATTTTAACGCTTATGCTGCTGAAGCATTATACTACTGTTAACACGGCAACAGCACTAGCCATTTAAGTGTTTTATTATAATCACTAGATAAACTCTCTGACCACGTCAAAGCATTGCATCAATGCGCCAACCTAAAGATTTCATTTTTGTTTCAGCATATTCATTGACATTATAATGTGCTAGATAGTTTTTGCCAACCTCTCACAGATTAGAATCGCCTGGGGAAAGGGAACCTCAGTTAAGGAACTGCCTTCATCATATTGGCCTGTGGGCATATCTGGCAGGCATTTTTGGGAGTAAGTTAGTAAGCAGCATTCCTCCATGATCTCTGCCTCCAGCTTCCTGTCTTGAGCTCCTCCCTGGTTTCCCTCTATGGCGGACTGTTAACTAAACTATGGCAAATCCTTTCCAAGTTGGTTTCAGTCTCTGTTTTAATACAGCAGCAGAAAACCAACAGAGGAAACACAGAGACTGAAGATGGTAGAGAGTCTCTCTCTCTCTCTCTCTCTCTCTCTCTCTCTCTCTCTCTCTCTCT